>NC_034411.1:80165052-80332982 GCF_002078875.1 Numida meleagris | reverse complement strand
CTTCCCTTCCCTTCCCATCTGGCCAAATATTGGAAGTGAAGGGAAGATGGGATAAGTCAGTTTCAACAATACTTCAGAGTTGTGTAAATTTTTAAAAAGAAGTATACATTATTGTCCACTGGAAATGCTTCTACCCTGTAATTTTTAAATTTTTTAAACACTAATCGTTTTACAACAAAAGCAAATTTTCAGAACTGAAATTAATACCTGACAGAGGAAGCACGTGGACAGAGGCAGATTATTTCAGTAGCTGCAAATTAGGTTTATCTCCACGAAGAAAATTTTAGAAAATAAAAATGTATTTTTCCATAATTAAATGGTAGAAATTAATAATTGTATAGTTGCAATAATAAACTTCATTGAATTGGGATGCTTTCAGAGTTGCAGGTCATCTACTTCGGTATTCACTTTTTGTATATACTCTGTACAATGTATATCAATTATTGTATGTTAACTGTCCCTGTGAGATGACTCAAATGCCCCCAGTTCTTACTGTCACTGTAAAACTCTGCGGGAACAGAAGGCTGATTTTTGTCACATTTATTGTATTCAAACTGTTTAACTTGTTTAAACAAATGCAGTGTTTATAAGCACGAGACATTTAAGATGCCCTGAGGACTTGCAGATTGTGAGACCATGGCCTATTTCCAAGGCCTTCCAGAGGTTTTATAAAGTTATTTGGGCAAAATTATGTAAGAACACTTATTATAATTTAATTTTTAAGGCATTTACATATTTGACATTGTAAATATTTTTTTCCTGAAACAAATATTAGTACGTAATGATATGCAAAACTTGCATTCATATGGTTTTAAGATTTTTTTCAGAGCATATCACCAAATCACAGAATCATTGATGTTGGAAAATACGTCTGTTAAGTTGAAAAGGGAAGGTTGTAGCAATAACCATGATTCAGCTTCACTGCATAGATGTAATACTTTTATTTTGTTTCAACATGGTATTCGAATCAGATAGCCTGACCAAAATATTGGCCAAGATATTAGTTTTCTATTTGTTTCACTTTAAGGTTGCCTGAATAATGCTGTGTGCAGTTGTATTTGAATACAGTACATGTTCTGTAAATGCCCTAAATGGTTTTACAAAGTTAGAGTGATTCAGTTAGCTACATGGTCACATTTGTAATCACATTATTATATCTCAGATAACATGAGGCACAGATGAATACAAGGTCAAATAATCTAGTATGCTCTTACACCATTTGAAAACGTCCCCTCTAAACTATGCTACCATATGTCTTTTACTCTGGCTTTATTTTAGTAATGTAATGTACTGAAAGTACATTATGAAACCATCATAATGGTTCCTTTTCTGTAGTGGATAGCAAGTTACAGAAATGCACTGAGTTTAGATTGAAGAGTGGTATGTTTATTTTGATTTATAGTCTCATGTCTGCATACAATATTTTTGTCATATGTTCTAAATGTTGCTTATGTACATAGCAGCAAATCTCTGCTGCAGTAAGGTGCGAAGATAAAATAATCCTTGATTCACATGCAAGGGAAAGAATGTTACAGGTACACAGTGAGATCTAAAATGTACATTTATGCAGAAATGTACAAACTGTTTCTTTGAATACAAATAAAATCTAAAATATGATGCAGAAAAATTTAACAGCAGTTTCTACTTCATTAAAAACATGTTCATATTTTTTGAGTATAAAAACTCTAAAAAAAAGCAAAAAGAAAAAAAGCTTTAAAAGGAATGTGTATTCTTGAAGCTGTTTGTTTTTGTATTTGCCTGTGTCTACTCGCACGAATGCTATAAGATGTACATCAGTACCTTATGACCTATGTTTCTTTTCCACTTCAGCAGTGATTAATCAATTGCAGTCTAATTTAGATGTATCACATAGTGTTCATGGATGTTTTCTCTTTGTGCTGTTCACTGTTTCGTACACATCTGTCACATTAACCTCTATTCAAATTTGCTTGAAAAAAATCCTAAGCAGTTGTTTAGCAGAAGATTAAAGAGATTAATGTAATAAAATTTGGCGTAAAATATTATGGAAAAGGAGACAAAATGTAAGTAGCATTGATTTCTGTCACTCACACTCATCCTCTCATGGGTTTCATTCCAAATCTCATACCTTTTTCTCATGGGCACTGGGAGGTGTATTTCCAAATAGTTCATCCAGGACTCCTTATGAGACACGGAAGGATCAGAGATGTTTGCCAGTCAAAATCCAAAGTGCCTCTCAAATGACAAGAAACATAATTTTTGAGAAGTATTTTGTCCCCTTTAAGGGCCAAAAGTTACAATGATCGAATGATTGTGGTCAGCAGCATCAAGTCCAGCTGGAGGTCAGTCTTGAGAGCTGTGGCCTCAGTACTGGCACAGTCTTAATGTGATAGAACAAAGTGCTTTCTAATCAAAGCTGTGGATCAGGCATGTCCAACCTGCAGCCTGCAGGCTGCATGCAGCCCAGCACAGCTAACAGTGCGGCTGTCCCCTGCGCCACATTATCATGGTGGTGGCTCTTCCCACTGAGTGACCTGGCCTGACCCCTCAGCACCAACTGAACGTCAGTGCACTATGAACCCCATCTGGGATGAAACCACAGCATGGGGTGCAGTGCACTTAGTGAATGTTTATAGGAACCGAACAGTGGATGTGAGCACAGTGAGGTGGTGGGTGGTGTGTTTCAGCAGTGACAACGGCAACAGTGGGTCACGTCCACTGGTACAGATTATTACAAGTGCAGCATACAGGTTCTTATTCATCACTGGCAAAAATGCATAGCTAATGGTGGTGACTATGTTGAAAAATAACATTTTGTGGTTGAGAATTTGCTCAATCAAATAGTGTTACTGTGCTCTTTGTATCTCCTGTTATTTCCGTGGAAATGAATAGAAGGCATTACTTTTGGAGCAACCGTATGTGCAGCCCAAGACAATTCCTCTTCACTCAGTGCAGCCCAGGGAAGCCAAAAGTTTGGACACCTGTGCTGTAGAAGATAAAGCCAGGAGGATCAGCTAATACACTGGATGTACATGTAATACATATATATGTGTATGTATGTATATATATAATATACATATATGTATATATATATGAGGGAGAATTGGCTGGAAAGCTGCTTTACAGAAAAGGTGCTGGAGGTCCTGGTGGATGTGAAGTCATACACAGACCAGGAATATTCTGTTGCAGAAAAGGAGGCCAACGTCATTCTAGGCTGCAACAAAGGGGCAGCATGTCAGCATGTTGAAGGAGGTGATCCCTGCACTCTGCTTAGCACTGGTGAAAGCACAGCTGAAGTACTGTGTCCAGTATTGAAAGGATGCAGTGAGTTCTCTCTGGATCCTTCCCTTCTCCAGCCTAAACACCAAAAAACAGCATTCAGGAGAAGTTCTCCAGTCCTCTGATCACTTTCATGGCCCTCCACTGTACCCATTCTAACAGACCCACACAGTACTCCAGGTGGGGCCACACATGGGCAGAGCAGAGGGGAAGAATCACATCCTTTGACAAGCTGGTCATGCTTCTTTTGATGTCGCTCAGGATAGAGTTGGCTTCCAGGGATGCAAGCCTGAAATGCTGGCTCATGTCAAACTTTTCATTCACCAGTACTGCCAGGCTTTCTTCTTAGGGCTGCTTTCAAACCATTTTTTCCCACTAGAATTAACATAGCGGCTAATGGTATTCAACAAATGCTCATAACCTTGTGGCTCTACTTAAGGAGGCAGTAAGATGCTACATCCCTGTACAGGATGCAGTGCCAGACGGCTGGTGAGTGCAAGGACTCCTGCAGAGTTCTGCAAAATCTTTAGGCAGTTTCCTCATGGCTTTGCTTGCCATGGTCCTCACCTCTGCACAGCAGGGTCCTTCCCTTTCCCCAGCCCATCTTTTCTTCTCATATTGCAGTGTTTCATCGCTCTCCCAGACTTTTTGCTGTTATTTCATTTCTTACTTCTCCATGTTCCTTTCTCTAGATGCTCACAGATTCGCACTTGCTTAATGTCTTTTATTTTAATGTGATGCTTCCTCCTCAGTCCTGCTTTCTGTCTCAGTCTCATTCTTACCAAAACATCTTGCTCTTTATCTCACTTCGTCAGCTCGGCTTCCACTACTTCCTTCCCACATTAAGCAAAAACCTCTTTTATTTCACAGCTACAATCATCACAGTTCTCATGCTTTCTCCTTCTTCCTGAGTTTGTTGTAATGGTTGCATTTGCTCCTCCTTTCAGCTTTTGTCTCTCCTGCCTTTTCCATTTTATGGCATCATCTTAAAAGCTAGTTTAAAAGAGAATGTGCAGCAAGTTGGGGCTAGACTGGAGATGTGATGAAACTAATAAATTCTATTCAAAGAATCATTCAGATACCCAAAGTTCTGATCCAGCAAAGCTTGCGGCAGAATGAAACTGCACGGTCAGAGAAGGTCTTAGGAGCCCTAGTTTGCAGAATGCCAAATTTATGTAGTGCTTTCACTGACAGCTGGCACTTTTGAGGAAGAAAATGAAGATGTGAAGTGTGAATTTACAACCTGGGCAATCTACTGAAGCATTAAACAAACGAACAACTTAAACTACCTAGAAACAGCAAGTGAAATTTTGCCTCAGTTAAAGCTTGTATTAGTTTAAAGCATAAATAAAGTATTGGAAATAGAGATCAAAATGAATACCACTGCTATAAAATCCTGATGCCTCATACTGAGAGAGATGGGGCTCTAATTCAAGAGCTTGCAAACAATGGCAAAATACAGATAATTAGAAAGAGGATAGGAGTAAGAATTGAGGCATATGAACTGATTGCAGTCCTTTGTAAAATAAGTTTATTCAACCTGCAAAAAAAAATGAAACAATTAACCTACACGGAGAAGATGAACAGTTGTTCCTAGTTGGCAGAACTGTGTATCTATGACATTTTCTTCAGTCCTTCTTCAGATTTGTATCATCGTATCCCATACTCTTAGACAACATATAAAACATACAAGGGTAAGATAAAACAAATAAAATAAAATTATATAAATGCATGCAAACTGGGCTGTAGAAGCATGCATTGAAAGTCAAACTAGGAAAAAAGTTGGCTGTTAAACTGAGAACATAGAAATGTGTGTGTGGGAGGGTATTTTTATAATATATAACATTTCTTCTCTATTGAAAAAAACCAACTATATTCTAATATCTATAATTTTCTCAAAGGAAATAAAATAAAAAATGTAAGTGCACACATTTCCTTTTGAATTTGTGTACTTAAAAAATGAAGAAAGTAAGTCATTTTACTGACTTTTCATGGCTAGATGCATTAAACATTCTTCTCTTTCCATATATGCATGCATATGTCCCTGTAGACAGTTTCAAGCTACACAGCCAGTTAATGATGCACTTTCTTGTAGGCAAACCATCTTTTAAAGTTGTTTTATTTTGTATTCATTGAGGTCATCCTCTGTCTCATCTTTGCAAGCAACTCTCACTTGTGTCATAGGCAGTTTAGCAAGCTTAAGCTCTATAGCATCTTTTGGTCCCAAACGTCTTCTAACTGAGCACAGTAATCCCAATGCTACCAAACTCTGCTGCATATGAAATTAGTAATATATAACACAGTAGATAACTCTATAGAAAGAGATAGTAAATACCGATGTACAGTCACAGAAGAACCATGAAGAAGAAATTTGGAATTCATGTTGTAAAATCTCCTTAATGGTCTGTTCCCCTTATGAACAGTTCTGCTTTTCTCAAAGCAGCTGTCACAGTTTCATGGTTTTTCATTGGTATTCCATACCATAATATCATGCAGTGCACTGGGATTTAAAGAGTTAACGCTGCAGTCCCGTGGATTGTCAATATTGCTCTCTTTTTGGCTTTCTGATCACTTTGTCTACAGCATTAGAGTAAGGACTTAGGTTTTGGAAATTCTCTCTTTTGCATTTTATTCTATTTACTAGCTTTAATTCCAATTGTATTGTATTATATTGTATTACCTCATGTTCTGGTACTATATTTAGTAAACTAAGACTTTTTTCCCTTATCTTGTTGCTGCCATTTTCCTTTGTCCAGGCCCATTTCCCTACTTCTTCCCTTTTTCCCACCCCTTCTCTCTGGGGCATGGATTTGCGGGTCTCTTCACCTCCTTGTCACCAAAACCAGACCAAACAGTGACAGTAACAATGTGAAAACATAGCTGAATCAGAGACATTCTTGCATGTTTCTTTGCAAGCAAAGAATATTACCCATCAGGATTACTGAGTATTCGTCACATATGGTGTTACCTTCGGTACCAAGCACACAAGAGAGGAAACATTAAACCTGTGAAGCTCCTTTTCTGCGCACTCTGTCTGAATAAGGTACTCGTTAACTTTAATGATAGTCTTTAGTATGTAATCATAGAACCATAAAATGATTAGGATTGGAAGGGACCTAGTTCCAAGCCTCCTGCCATGGGCAGGGTCACCTCCCACTAGACCAGGTTGCTCAGAGCCCCATTCAACCTGGCCTTGAACACCTGAAGTGTTGGGGCATCCACAACTTTTCTGGGCAGCCTGTTCCAGTGTCTTATTGCCCTCTGAGTAAAGAGTTTATTTCTAATGTCTAATCTAATTCTACCCTCTTTCAGCTTAAAGCCATTACCCCTTGTCCAATCACCAGACTTCCTGATAAAGATTTCCTCTCCGGCTTTCTTGTAATCACTAGAAGGCTGCTATAAGGTCTCCCTGGAGCCTTCCCCAGCCTGAACAACTCCAGCTCTCTCAGTCTTTCTTCATAGGACAGCTGCTACAGCTCTCTAATCTTGCTCATGGCTCCCCTACTTGCTACAAGAAGTCCATGTCCTACTCACAGTGAGGGCCTCAGACCTGGATGTAGTATTGTGGATAGGGCCTCAAAAGAGTGGAGTAGAAAGGGAGATTCAGCTCCCTTGACCTGCTGGTCCAGTGTTAACATTTGAGTCTAGGGTGAAGGGTATTACAGAATATGGTGATTTTTAGTTAAAGATGGATGGAAAGATCCTGTAGACTGACTGTCAGTTGAATACTTTGAAGGTTTGGGAAATGGCATTTTTCAAGATATTTTGAGATTGCTAGTATTTGCTAGATGTGCTTGGAGTCTGTGCATCCAAAATCATTTGTATATAAAAAGGTATGTTTAGATACAAAATGAAGTGGGTGGGAAAGAGGAGGTGCCTAAATGAGTGATTTCTGCACAGTTAAATCTTTTTCACTCTTTCCCACATTTTTATCACAGCCCCTACCTTCCCTCCTTTCTGGATGTGTATTTGGAGACATGGCCAATACTGGGCACAGGCAAATTAGGTGTTTTCCTGCAGCTGAAAATTGCAATAAAATATTCCTTGGAATGGCTATATGGAGACCCTAAGAATGCTCCTTAGTTTTGTTTCCAATTTGATTTCTGCCTCTCTAGAAAGCTGAAATCAGACGTCAGAGCAGCACTTGCCTGCTGAGCAGCCATGCTTTGCCTCTGGCCTGTATGGCCTCAGACAGAGCCAGGCTTGCAGCTACAGATGCAAGTAGTGCATAAAGTAGCGTTGTGTTTTTCTGGGAGGGGGTAGTCATTACCTCAGTGGTATTTGCCATTGCGTTTCTTCCTGCAACTCTTTTCAGCTCCTGTGGGAAGAGTCTGTCCTGACCCTTTGCTGTGGGGTCATGATTTTTAGTCCCTCCTCTCTACTGCAGAAGTATCTTGGAGGATGCAGGCAGGTAAGTCATCCTGTGGGGACAGGAGCTAATCACAGATTAGCTGGAATGAGAGATGGAGGGTTAATGAGAAATGTTTAGGAGGGAAGCAAAAGTTCACCCAAACTTTTCCCCCAGTCTTTCCTTTTTTTTTTCTCACCGATGTATAACTTGGCTGATATATTCCAGCTCTTTGGTTTCACACAGAGCTCCTTTTCCCTCCAAATAGATAAATAAATAAATAACAATTAAAAATAGGCAAACAAATTCAAATCTCTGTACTAGTACTGTTTGGCTTCCCTTTCATACATTGGGACTGTGATTTATCCCCTGGCATCCCCTTCTTCTTCCTTCCATTCTTACCCACAGCCATTCCTGCAATGAGCGTCATGGAAGTGGACAGTCTTCTATTTTGTTTTTGGGCTATAAGTATCTACCTTAACTATGTACATTTATGAAAGGCTCTGGGCTCTCTATAGTGACTATATTTTACTGTGTAATTTTAAACTACTGTTGTTTTTGAATCTGGTTTCTGTAGTTCAGGATGCTCTGGTCTAGTCCTTTTCAAAAGCAAAGCAAATTCAAGCAGAATCAAGAAAAAAAAAACAGCTCTTTCACAGTTGGTAACTAACTGAGTTAGTTTTATATTTCTATGTGCTCAGCATGAGGTATCCAACAGCGTATCTATGGAAGCCTTGAGCATATACCTGCAGCTGAAATCATTTAAAATTTTGCTTTGAAAATACAAGGTCCTGTGAAATGCTAAGTGTTCAGGAGGATCATGGCATCATGCTCTTAAATTAGGTGCCCCACATTATTAGTTACTTTTGACAAGTTTGACTTCTACCTCTTTCAACTTTATTTCCTAGGGGGTAAAGCAAAGGTAAGACCAGGTTATATGGATTGCTGTCAAACTCAAATAATTAAAGTCTCTGAAACACTAAGCTTATGTTGGAGAAGACTTAGAAAGACCACGCTGAGAGCAGTATTTTTGTGTTTAAACTGCCTTCCCCCCCCCCCCAAATGTTACACTTGTTTCTCAATTCAAAAGTCCACCCTTTTCATGAAATGCGTGATGTTTTCCTTCCCAAGCTCTGTGAAATATTTTTAAACCTTCTTTGTTGAAACTTGCTTAGAGCAGATGATTCCTGATAGATTAAATCTGCTTAGAGCAGATGATTTCCTGATATAGGAAATCTAAGCTCAATAATTTAAGTTTGGAAAAGTGATAAGGAATGGGAACCAGGGATGGACAGGCAATTGTCAGAGAACCTCAGCTGTGCATGTGCCAGATGCTGCTAATCTACCTAGAGTATCTAGATAGGTTTCCTACATACCAGTGACACTATTAAAGATTTAAAAATGTGTGTGTAGCAATCTTATAAACATACCACTCTATTCCTTCTTTAGACTTTGGCTGGGATCTTAGCAGGGGTAGAATCTGGACACTCACAAACTGCTTCATGTGGGCAAGGTCCACTCTGATGCATGGAATTTGAGTCTTGGTTCCTGCCAAAATGCTCAGCTGGTTTTGGCAACCTCATGCTAGGGCAAGTCCCAGGTTACATGCAATACAAAGTCTCAACAGATGGAGAGATGAACTCTTGATCCTCTAATTAGCATAACACATTTACTTGTTGTGGCCTAGTGACATCCCCAGCCCTGATATTCTTATATTAACACAATCAACTTCCAATCATTTCATACCAATAAGTATATGTGAACATAACTCTGGAATTTTTACTTAAGTAATTATAAACTTACTTAATTGTAAGATTTGTTTCTCATTTGATGACCACTGTAAAGTATACAAGTTTTACCTGACAGTTCAGAGACATAACAAGGTAGGATCTGCACAGCTATTTTCTATTTCTGGAAGAGATCTTAAATTTATCTTCATGAATTAGAGTTGCTAGAGCTACGTTAGGGACCACTAAAATTTTATGGCCTTGAAATTAAGTGTTACTCAGCAGTTTTTGTAATCTTAATATTCTTTCACAACTAGATAATAAAACACAGCATTCTCAGAGAAACTATGAAAAATTGTGCCAACTTAAGGGAGAAATTTTGGGTAAATTTTAGCCCTGATATTTTCATGTTGAATATATTGCTTATTTTTAGAAGTTATATGAAAGGTTGCAGAACTAATCCCACTACTGAGAAATTGTTCCTGTCAGCACTTAATTCTCAGTAAATCTATTGATACTAACAAAAGAGATGACATGTATGACTTCCCTACAATATAAAAATTGCTGTCTATGGAGGAAAAACACTACTTGTATTTAGTACTTTAAAATTGTAAATGTATCTAGAGTGAAGTAGCAGGACAGTCATATCACTCAGATCTTTCTCTTGAAGCAGCAACATCTTCAATTTTATTATATTCATCATGTGCTTCAATTTAAAAAAAAAAAAAAGAAATCATCCAAATTTTGTACTGAATGTTTGTTGTGGTTTAACCCAGCAGGCAGCGAAACACCACAATGTCCCACTACCATCTCAGTCATTACAGGTATTACAACAGTTAATCTACTTTCTTATTTTCAATCACAGTGCTACATAATATAACACTTATTTGGAGAACTTGTGTAATTCTGCAGTACCATATTCAAGGAAAATGACTCAGATTAGGACAAATTCAAAAACAAGCTCCTAAACTGACCATACTACAAATTGAACACCCTACTGTAAAAATACAATATGGCATATACTTGCTTTCAAACATTCTAGTCACCGTGGCTTATTAAATTAAAATTCATCAGCTGAGTGATTCAGTGGATTGTGAATGCATCTTAAGAAAAGAAGAATGCTCAGCACAGCAGAACAAAGCTTTTATTGAGTCTAATAACCAAGATGAATTTGGATGGGTGGGGAAGGATCAATCTGGATTTTGGCTTCCATTATGTTATGAAAAATTATCAAGATTCTAGCTGAAATGGCAGGGTGGCTTTTGTCTTCATAGGAATTGGTTCTTAAGATTTATTTTAGTCATATTTGATAATGAAACAGCATTTGAGAGTGAAGAATATACCTATTGCTTTGGGATTAAAATTATATATGTACTACATAATAATGAGAAGAGCAACAAAGTTGGTAAAGTGACTAGAAAACAAGATTTATGAGGAGCAGCTGAAGGAACTGAGGCTATTTAATCAGGAGAAAAGAAGAGGGAGAGGAGATCTCATCACTTTCTGTAACAACCTGAAAGGAAGTTGCAGTGAGGAGGGTATTGGTGTCTTTTGCAGCAAGCGATAGGACATGAGGCAACAGCCTCAAGTTGCATTAGGGGAGATTTAAATTGGATATCAGGAATAATTTCTTCACAGAAAGGGTGTTTTGGAATGGGCTGCCCAGAGCAATGGTGGAGTCATCATCCATGGAGGTAGTTAAGAGACATGTAGATGAGATGCTTAGAGACATGGTTTAGGAATGCATTTGTCAAGTTAGGTGGATGGCTGGACTTGATGATCTTATGGGTCTTTTCGATCCCAAATATATCTAGGATTCTATGTCCATAATTTTATAGGCATATATATATGTATACATTTATACATGTATCTATAAACAAGTATATATCTGTATACGATGTATATAATGATAATACAAACCCTGAAGCAACAGACATTTTGTACATACTATAGCTGTGTACAGGCTAAATTAATTCTAGTTAGTACTTGCTTTTTCCAGCTGAAACAATGGCACAACTTTTCAGACAATTTAGAGGAGTGCCTCCTCTTCAATGGAATGACAGTTTTTGCAGTACAGCACTGGTATGTTAGTGACAGTTTTTTATTTTTGTAAAAATCCATTATGAGGCTCACTGTCTTTCAACAGCTGCAGGAACACCAGCTAATGATGCAGTCCCTGGAAAGCACCATTCATTTCACTGCCATGTTTGAAGAACTCTGAAGCAGCAGGAATATGGGATGAGGCAACACTGTCTGTACTGTAAATCATGTTACAGTCAGCCATGGTTTCCTCTGGTGAACTCATGGCTTCTAACAGCACTTGTGGGATTTTGAGTAAAACCAACAGCTTCTTTCTTTTTTTCCCACACTTAAAGAGGATTGTGTGGCAGTGGAAAGAAAATATAGATAAATAAAAACACCTAATGGCTGGGAACTTCCAGGATTTTGAAAAAAATGCAGGATCTGATATTTGTTATGCTTCTCTTAAGAAATTGTTAATATAATTGAAGTTACTTGAAGAACTTGAAGAAGTTGTTAATATAATTGTTATCCAATTATATTAACCACAAATAAAGTCAAAATTCTCAAAGACTCAGATTCCTAGCTGATTCTGTTAGTCCCCACACTCTGACCACGATGTGAACAGTTACTTTGATTAGCAGAAATATATTTTCATTATTAGAAGAAATAGCTAAGATACGTTTACCTGTTAAAACCTGTATGAAAATCTGTAGTAAAAACCTTTATACTGATACAAGGACTGTCACTGATTTACCGATGGTCACAGCATTTGCTCAGTTATAAGTCAATGTTTAAGGTCTTAAATAAATAGACCTACTAATCTTCAGTATTGACAAAACTCTGAACTTGATACTGGTTTCTACTGAGAGTCAAAAGGGACCTGGTTAACTGAGGATGGAAACTGCATTTTGAGAACTCGTGGCTAGTGCTTTTAAAAGTTGGAGGTTGATCCAAAATCAGTGTTATTTACCTGAACAATCTTGAGAGCTGCAGACTTAGGCTTTCTTTCTGAGCCTTGATATTTGAGTACGTGACGTTTGGATGCAGGGCTGACAGTAAAGAGGCATTGTGGTTTAACCCAGCAGCAGCTCAGCACCACACAGCTGTTCACTCACTTCCTGAAGTGGGATGAGGGAGAGAAGTGGAAATAAAATAGAACTTGTGGGTTGAGAGAAAAGTTCTTTACTAAGACAGAAAAGGGAAATGGAAACAAAAATGCAATGTATAACATTATGTATATCTGCAATGCAATTACTCACCACCTGCTGACTGATGTCGCACTAGCAATGAAACATCTCACCACTCATTGACTGACACCCAGACAATCCCCAAGCAGCATCCCACCTCCCATCCATTCAATTGTCCACAGCCTTATGGCCTTCTGCACAGCATCAGGTGGTATGGAATAATCCCTGGCCTTATTCAATCACCTAATCTGCTTCCACCCCATAAAAGTGATGGCTCTTCCTGGCTGAGTGGCTTGGCTCTCAGTGTACTTCTGTCACTCAGCAACAACAAAAGCATCTGTGTGCAATTAATGATACGTCAGCTGAAACCAGGACAAGGGGGTGAGGACTAATGCAAGTTTTATTCCTCAGTCTTCTGCTGTAGCTACTCACTACTTATCTTGTCTCAGTTCTCCAGCTGTAGTAGTGTCAATAGTACACCCTTTTTAATTTTTGATGTTTAGATTTTGGCATATTTAGATTTTCAGATATGTATCCTATTCATTTTTGTGAATCACCTACCACAATATGATACACATATCATTGAGGGGTGCAAATAAGACTGGAGAACAAATGCTAATAAATAGAGTTTTTGTGTCAAATTCAAGGCTCAGCTCTCGAACTCTTTGTGTTTAAAGATGAGAAGATGGGAAACTTGATGGAGCTGGGAAGTCATCCACCAAAGAGAGTAAATGAGATTATTGTGGTAGTCAAGTTACAGCTCTAGGTAAAAATCCAGTTTGAGAGATTGTTTGCTCCACTCCTGAGGAGTCTTCTCATGGAATTTGCATTTGGATGTGCCTGCGGCAGGCAAAATTTTCCATTTAAATTATAAATTCATTTAAAGTCCAAGGTAGTTCCTTGAGGATTTTTGTTTGAAATGAGAAGGGAAAGGGGCAACATGGGATGAAGAGCAGTGCTTAGTGATTTATCAGTGAGCTATTTTTTCTTGTTTTATGGCTCTGTATTTAATCAGTGTTGAAAAGAAATAAGGCTATGGGCAGGCACTGCAAAGGTAATTTTAGTGGGTTGGTGGTCTGCAAAGGAAAACAGGGATGGGGAGTTGCCACTCATTCTGTGATTTCCTTCCTGCTTATGCTTAAACTCAGTAATAGATTTTGGAGACAGGGTCAGTGGGCAGCTATTGCATCTTAACAGGGAAGACAGGCTGATGTGGAGGGCAGGTTGGACATTAGAGGAAAGAAGAAGAGACCATGCAGACTGCCTCAAGAGAGGCTGCTGGTTTTGAGGCCAGACAGGAGGGTCATGAAACAGCTGTAGGATGGCTCCACTCCACGGCTTCAGGAAGGAGGCAAGACAAGGTATGGACACATGGACTGGAGATGATGTCTCTGTTGATTAAATCCTGTGCTGGCTCAGCACCAATCTTTGGGCATCCTTATGGAGATCCTCAGTTAATAAGATGCCTGTGCTTTGTCTGGGAGGGGCAGTTCAGGTAGGGGATGCAGAGGAGTTGGCCAGTGTTTTTTGGCAAGGGCAAGCATCTGAGAGCAGTGCGAACAGGTTCCTTCTCAAGATCTGGGTGATCAGTGTGAACCATTTACATGGTTCCTTCATGGCAAGTCCGCTTTTTAGCACTGTATCTTCAGAAGCAAAGATACCTTGTCAGTAAACCTCATAGGAAACCTCCATTAATAATCCATTGAAACTGTAAGATTTTCCTCTATGCATGCTTGTGTGTATGTGTTCATCCTTGTGAGTGTATTTTAAGAGCTTTCTACCTCTGGAAATTATCAGTGAGTGCAATTAAGCATCACAGTCCTACCAGTGGAATCTGCAGACTCCCTGGTACCATTTTTTCATGACTCTTCTTCCCCTGGACCTTTGTCCACTTGGATCACACTGACAAGATAGGGGAGGAAAAAATATCTGTCTCTCTTGACTATCTCAGGAATTAGTATGACATCCCATGTGCAGCTCTTTGTGTCAAGTGCTTGACTTTTGAATATTGTGCAGCCTAGCGCTGTGTGTACTATTAAGAAGGCAAAGACTATGCCGTGACATTGAGCCTTCTCCAGAAATGCCAGCAGTAAGGGTTAGCATCCTAAGTGCTTCAGTTGTATAACAAGTCCTTTGCAGAGAAACGTGACTATAAGTGTAAAGCTGATTCACTTGCATTTTCTGTAGAAAATTTTGGCTTGTTTTGTGAATAAGCCTGACCATCATTAACCTCTTTCAGAGAGTGGGAACTGAAACCAGAAACTGCATTCCTTAGAAACATGAAGTGGATTGTTTGCATGCTTTTAGGTTTGTTTTTTCTTTTTAATAGGTGATTTTAAGGTCCAGCTATTAACCTTTATTGATGAATAGCACTTTGTAATAGTTACAGAAAAAAAATCCAGGACATGACTCAGATATTACAGTATAAGCTTAAATATCTCTCAGAGAGGGGCATTGTCAGATATTGTATCCCTTGCCATGTGTGAGAAGGGGCATTTTCTGATTCAGGGAGAGCAGTTCACTGAAGATCTGAACACTTCCCTGCAAACTCCAGCAGCGAAATGTGGCATCCAGCTTTCTTTGGGGCACAGCCAACTCTAGTGATGGATGAGAAAGGTGTCCCTGCAGGTAGCTTAGGCTATTATGATAGTCCGCTTCAGAGTCCATCATAACAAATGTTTCATAGAATGATGCTAATTGTACTCAGAAACAGGAGTGAGAGAGGAAAGCCTGAATGTGACCTGAACCCATCATGGCAATTCCAATTAGCTGGTCACCACTCTTCACTGTAAGTGAAGGGACTGCATAGCATGAGGTGAAACAGGCATTATTATTTCTAGGATGTCGTGTTTGGCAGATTACATGGATGTAAAACAGAGCTGAGAGATTGCCTGAGTACAGGCATAGATATAAAGCTCAGTGTGATTCATTGTGGTTATTTCTGGGGTTTATGAAACATGCTATGGCTGCATGCAGCACTCTGAATACTATGCTGAGGTTAAGCAGGTTGTCTGTTACTCTGAGGGAACGTTTTTCTCTCTTCAAACTCCCATCTTTTTATTGTGGCATTTCCTGCACACTATTTTTGTTACATTCCTCCTTCATTGTCCCCACTTTCCATGCTCCTTAGGGACATGTGTGTAGAACTAGTTATGACTGCTGTAATCTCTAAAGTCTTTGAGCTTTGAAATAGACTCTGGTATCATTAAAGACATCCTTTCACTGGCCTCCTGCCATGCTTTGTAAGGAAGCACAAAGGTGAGAAAGGTTAGTACTTCAGTATGGATAACAGCTAAATGCGTTTGAAAGGAACTGAAGGTTTTGTGCCTCAGCACAATGGTTATGTCCTTCTGTGCTGAAGTGACAGTGTTTGTGCATTCTGATATTCCAGGAGCCTGCAGCAGGTAAGCTTCTCTATTTTATTTATAAATTCTTTCTGAATCCAAGATAGCTGAAATCACAGGATTTGCTTCCTGGAGTTTAAATAATTTGGGTTTGCACCACAGTCATATTTGTCAGTGTTCTCTTTTGCTTGCTGCTTTATCTTTACAGCACAATCCACTTCTTTATCTGCTTGAAGAATGAGATATTATCCCTGACATTACCTAACGTTATTCAGTGCTCTAATTATGCTAGTTTCTTCAGTCAAGTCAGCTGAAAAAGCTTAGACCATGCCAGAATGCATATGGGCAAATCGCCTTTTCACACTGTGCATTTCCTGAGGATTCCTTAGATTCCTTGAGTCAAAATAGTTAGTGCTTTTTATCAGCTGACTCTCAACTCTATTTTGTGGTTCAGAAAAAGAACTAAAAATATTCCATTTGTTTTACTGTTTACAGTGCTGATATTTTATTCTATTTCTGTTTGGACGCATTTTATTGTCACATTTATACCATGCAGTTCGCTGTGCCTATAATAGAGCTTTGAGTATGGGAATGGTATTGAAGTGTTCATTAAAATACTTGTTTCTAGGTACAGATGCTGCCAACTCTATGACTGTGAATCTCTGCACGTCTGTTGTCCTTGGCAAGCTTGATCCTACTCTCTTAAAGTAAGCAGAGATTATATCTCAGAAAGAGGCCAAAGAACAGCAATAATTTTCAAAGATACTTTCTTGATCTTTCCTTTCAGCTTCTGAGAGCATCTCCACCATCCACAATCATGAAAACTTGATTTTTGAGTGCCTCCCGTTATCAATCTTTAGCATTTTACTTTACTTTTCCCTGTTGAACTTGTTTTTTTTCCTTTGCTAGGAAGAAGCTGCATAAAGAAATGAGTTTTGAATTAATAAAAGACCTCAGTTAATCTTTCATCGAGAGCTAATTCCACAACAACAGAGATAAAAGGTGAAGTCTTCATGCAGCACAGATTGAGTGAAATTGCATCCCCTACCCACACCATGTAGCAGGCATTATTATTTTCTTGAAAGTTCTTCCTCTCTGTAGATCTTCTCAGCTTACAGTGGTCAGTTGATCACTTGAAGACTAATTCCAAACCCTTTGTCAGATTTCTTAAAACACTAAAATTGGAGGAGGAAGACTCTCCAATTTGAATTCTAAGGATGGATTTTTTTTCTGGTTTTCCATTTTGGATGAAGAAAACCTTGAAAATATGCATTTCAAAGGACCCTCATAGCAGTGATTTGTGATCTGAGAGTAGAAAAGATAGAATCACAGAAATTGTAAGTGATCTCAAGGCTGAGAGGATTGACAACTACTGCTCAGTGTGACCCATCATCCTGTTCATACTGGGATCTGTAGTTCTTTCTCTCAGACAATTCTGCAGTCTTGAAGGAGCTCTGCTTGATTAGCCCAAGATCTTGTGATCCTTAAAGGGAAGAATTTCCTTGTTTTCTTTCTGTGTTGGATATTTCCCAGGAAGTGTTTTCTTTATTCTGAGAAGTCATCTCTCCAACCTTCTTCCAAGCTCTTTCCATGTTAGCAAGAAATATTTGCATCAGAATCTGACTGTGGTGGCAGATTTGTATTTCCTGACAGCGTTCATTATAACCGTGACACCACCCTACAGTGTCATCAGTTTTCACAGTGGTACTTTCTGCCTGTGCTTTCTAGCAGGCAGCTCAGATTCAAAAGCTAAAGACGTTATACAAGAAAAAAAAGATTTCCTTTAAAGTTTGGATAATGGACTGTGCATTTAAAGGAAAACTCTTAATGGCATGTATGTTTGCTTAGTAGAAATATAAAGAGAGGTAAGTTCAAATTCACAGTTTCTCATCTTACAAAAATGTCATCCAAAACTCATGCTTATTTACTGTTGTGTTACTTAGATTTTTACCTGTGGATCACAGTTAAGTCTAACGAGGATTCTTAAATTCCTGTAGCCTCACAGTGGGACTGTTAGTGAAAAAGGGAATCACAAATATATTCCTCCTGGAATTATTGATCTGTTCTGCTCTTAAAAAGCAGACAATAACTTCTCTAATTCACTTTGTAATCCTAAAAACAACAAATAGAAAGAATTTTAGCTTCAGTTGAGCTTCCAAAATTCCATCTTTCTACATGCTAAATCTAATATTTCCCTTGCATATAATGAAATGACAGTATCATTTGCACCTCTTAGTTTTTTAGTGCATTAAAATGATTTTTTCTTTGTCTGTACATGTTAGAATTTGGGTAAAGACAATAATTATTTGAAGATTCAGAAACAGAGTACACAGCCTTATTTTTTCAAGGGTGTTATCAGAGTCCTCTGTTTAGGAAGGCAAGATGGAGGCCTTGATCAACTATATGATTAAGCACTAAAAGAGCTTTTTTCCATTCTGCTAAGGTATCCTGTCCTACTGCCTACATATAATGCATCTTTTTAAGTAATTTTTGTTAAGTCACAGTATCCTAAAATTATGGAATTGGAAGAGTGATTCAGTGAAGCTTTTAGCATAATTATGTGCTTCCAAAGGTGCCAGGCAGTAGGGCTTTCCTAGATGAGGCTAATGTGTCATGCCCCTACTGTTATCCATTTCCTCTGTTTCCATCAGCAACTCTATCTTCATCAATTCCTAGTGTCTACCGTGGCCCAGCATTCTGTGTCCTGTACATTTCCCAAGGCAGCAGTGACAGGTTAGCTACTGAAGGGAGGAAGCCCACTAAGTTTCAGGGACAGATATAGATAATCAGTCATCTGTTTGAAATGGATCACTACAGCTCTCTGTGTGTTGTGAGCCTTTACCCTCTCCTCCCAACACGCGCATGCTAGACTGACAGCTGAGGGTAGTGTTGGGAGGAATAATATATGACCACTTATTGAGTGTCTGTCATTTACCCTCATCAGATACTCTACCACAAGATCTCACTGAGGACCTGTAGTGCCCGGGACAACAGTATGGTCTCCCATCACAGTGGAAGAAGAAAGCCAAGGAACAACTATTTTTAACAAAAGATTGAGAAAATTCATGTCATTCCAGTATGATTTCTGTTCAGTTCACAGGGTAACCGGAAGATTGTTTCTGGCTGTTGTGTATTGTCTTGGCAAAGCTTTCTTCCTCAGCTGCAATCTATCTTGAAAGGGTGTTGGCTAAACCATATAACTGATAATTCAGTGCTACAATGCTCACAGCAATAATACTCACAATTATTTATTTGCCCTTTGAGGGATTCTTTCCTTATTCTTCTACATTTTTATTGTTTCATATAGATGAAAACAAGCAGTTCCATCTCCAGGAAAATCAGCTTTGTCTCAGACTACTGGTAAACAGGCAAGTTCATTCTATGTGTGTCTAGTTGATATGTGCTTACTCTCTTACTGCTGAAAGTGCCTTTGATAAATGGCTAAAGTGTTATCTAAAAATAGTCAACTGAAGTAGGGATTCTGTGTTGACCAAGTAACTTTCCTGTGTTTTTACCTTGAAGATATCCTACAAAATTACATAGGTTGCTCCAAAAGTAATGCCTTCTATTTATTTCTGTGGAAACTACAGCAGATACAAAGAGCACAATAGCACTATTTGATACAGTAAATTCTTAGCTACAAAACACTGTTTTTCAGCATAGTCACCACCATTAGCCATGCATTTTCACCAGCAGTGAACTAGTAAAAATCTAGTCACACTAGTAAAAATCTGCACCAGCAGAGACCCACTGTTTCAGTGTCTCACCACCCAGTGCCTCATTGTGCTCATATCTACTGTTTGATCTCCATAAACATTCAAGCAAGCATTGATGAATGTCAATGGGTGCCATTTTTTCTGCACAGAGGAATTCAGTTCCGCCCCTTTGCTTCATATACAGTTCCATGTAAGACACCATTCTGTCAGACTGCCCCTCTGCTGCCATCTGTTGCACAGATACAAAATATAACAGCATATTCATGGGAAGGTTCAACCTCCACTGCTACATCACCAGCATCCACCTCTGAAGCCATGGGCTGACATTATAAAATAGGAGGCATTACTTTTGGAGCAGCCCTCATAGAAACGTGACTTTGAATCTCAGAAACAACATTTTATATGAACATGAATTATGCCAATAAAGAACTAATTAAAACAGCTCTGGGCAATAAGTACAGCGAAAGTAAGAGTTTATACATCAGCTCGTTGTCAAATGTGTTCTTCCTCCTTAGGGTTACTTTAAAAATCTCCCAAGGGCTTCCCATGGACCATAAACTGCACAGTTGCCTGTGCATCATTAGTATTACTCTTTCTTTCCATTATTTCTGGCTGTGAGTTTCCTCCTGGCCAGAGGCTTCTGGTTGTGTCTTCTTGGCATCTCTCTCTCTTCTGGCTGCCTGCCTCCATCCCTGGGAAGATGCTTGTTCTTGGCATGCTCTGTTACATAATAGGCAAACTCTTGCACCTTGTCCAACAGGATCAACTTTTTTCAAAGTACAGCCTTCTTCAGGAGGCTTCCTGCCTGCTGACCAGCTGCAGCCTTTCAGAAGATCAAATATAGGACATACATAGTAAATGATGAACATATTAACCAAATGTCATTGGTTAAATCCTGAGGACCCAATCTAAAAGACTTTGATAGCTTAAGAAAAAAAAATGGTTATGAGTTGCATTATGTGGCAGTCTGAGATATCACTTCTTTTGAAGCACTATCAATCTGGAGAAATATAACATGCGTACCTACCTGCACTGAATGATTGTATAGAAAAGAGAACAAAATGCAGGCAGTAAAATAACAAGTAATTTTCTACTTTGTTGTTACAATAACTTAAAAGAACATGAGTGCTAAAATATGTTATCTATTTGTTACTTATTAAGCAGATAAATTTGCTTCTTGAGCTATTAAATGTGAGTTCAGTCTAAAGTATTTCAAGGCTGCAATCTTCAAGTAGTTTGAGTCATACTGCACTGTTCTCAGGCTAGCCATGTTCTGAAAGGAAACAGACAAAAAAAACTTTTACTACTCATCCATTCAGTGTAATTGGTAACTAAGTGGTTGCTGATAAATCTGAAAGCAGGTATTTGTTATAAGATCTTCCAAGTTGACACCATCCAGCATAAAATGTGTTTCTATTCTAAAAGGAAATGCAGAGCAGACTATGTAAAGTTGTTTTTTCTCTCCCTTCTTCTTTGTTATTGTTTTGTATGTGCAAATAAGCTGTGTGTATTTTGAAAGTAGTAAATCCTTGTCAAAATAGCTTTTGACAGAACGCTTTGGAAAATGAACATCCAAAATTCAGAAGATTCAGGCTGCGTGGTGTCACAGGTTTAGAACAGTAGCTAATATTTTTTTCCAAACCATTGGTTTTTTTAATTATTATTATTATTATTTTACTTATTTTTACTAAGCAATATCTTATTAAAGATGTACTAAAGCACCAGAGCTTTGGACAACTAATCATACTGACTGATGAGGCAAAGTATATGTTTGACAGCTACCATTCAGTAAATACAGCTTCTAGTTAAATTATATGTTTTGAAAAACAGTGTTTTCTTTCAGGATTCTTTGATCCATGAAACTATCTGTCAGAAAACATCACTGATGTCAAGAATTTACTAGATATCAAAAATAATGAAGCATTTATGTGGATAGGGAGAACATCCATACTCCCATTAGGCTGAGCTAAGATTATTATCATTTTTTTATTAGGGGTGTGATATTTGATCTTCAAGTTAAATCACTAAGAATGGCTCAGGACTATAAATTCATGTTAAGAGAATAAAGTAGCCATGACATTTATGGAGTGGAGGAAAAGAATTTTAAAAGCTGTTCTGCAGCTGTTTATTGTAGGATTTCCTGTGACTTCCTGTTAAGTGTCTAACCCTTGCCAAGATTAGGAGGTAGGTGATGAATTGCTTGTGTGAGAAATGCTCATGTCCAATAATTATTCAGGCTCAGGCTTGAGTCTCAAAGAAGCATGCTTTATTCTAACATTTTTGCAAAAGTGGGTGTCCTAATGGGTAGGCACATCATAACAAAAAATCAGCAAATACTTATACCCTATCACTAACCACAATTCCCTCCTCAGCTCCCCAAACCGGGTTATTGCCTATCCAGGATTGAGTTTTCAATTTATCTCCTTTTAAGGCATCCCCTTGAGAAGGTTCTGCTGTAAGACACCCCGGCTTTAATCTCCAAGGTTGCAGAGTGTCAACATTACAAGGTTTGTGACCCACAACTCCCCTGAAGTTACTGGTTTCCCAATTGTTGCTCAACCCTTGTCACATAGGCCTAGCTATGTTCTGTTACCCAGTCCCTCATAGCAACAGGCTGCCTAGCAGTTTCTGGAACAACATAACATTCCATATATCAGACTTGCAAGCTCTTCCAGTGAGCATAAAGTGAGCATAAGTGTTGTACCTTAACTTTCATCGCTCTCTCAACATAGTCTATTACTAAGATTTGTAAATTTATTTTCCTATTCTGGTCCCACCACCTACTTTTCCTTCATCTGCATATGAAGATGCTTTGAAATATATTCAATTTTTTTCTTACCGCTAGAACGTGAAGTTCTTGTTGCTTTTTTTTTTGTTTTATTACTTGCTCAAATATTGTTGTTTTATTTTTCTTAATTCTAAGTATTCCTGTTGTTATTACTTTTTCAAAATGTCTAAAACATTTGCTAATTATATCTCTTTTCATCATAGATTCATTCTCCGTTTTTTTTTTTTTTAGACAACTCACAGGACGTTTTTTCTGTCACTACTCTAGGCAACAGTGTTATTCAGTCATTAGTTTTGAAAGGATTTAAATCATTTAGCAGAGGAGGAGAAATGAAACTGAACATCCTTAATTTTTTTTCCCCAAAATAATGATATATCATCCTCTTTCCTCCTAGTTGTTCTCATGCAGCGAATGTGCATTGACAATGGTAATAGCACTTGTTAGTTCACAATGTTCCTGTGGGTTTCCACGGTTAATAATCTGCAGTTTTATGGTTCACAAAGTGTTTGTATATCTCATGTGGATTATTTGAGCCTCTTTTCATGGATACATCTGACACAGCTAGTAAGAGAGCCTACCAGGTGAGATACTCCACTGGAACTGCTGTTCACAAACAGAGAAAGACTGGTGGGAGATGCGGTGGGTGAAAGCTGTCTTGGGCAGAGAGACCATGAAATGACAGAGTTCTTGATTCTTGCTGAAGTCAGCAAGAGGATCAGCAAAAACACTACCTTGGACTTCCAGAGGGCACACTTTAAACTGTTTAGGGCATTGGCTGGGAGAGTCCCTTGGGAGACAGTCCTGAAGGGTAAAGGGATCCTGAAGGGTAAAGGGGTCTAAGGAGGCTGAACATTTCTCAAGAAGAAAAGTTTAAAGCCATCCATTTGCCCTAAGATAAGCCGGTGGGGAAGAAGAATGGCCTGGCTGAACAGCGAGCTTTTGCAGAGACTTGAGGGGGAAAAAGAGAATTTACCGCCTTTGGAAAAAGGGGCAGACATCTTGGGAATACTACTAGAATGTTGCTAGGATATGCAGAGAGAAAATTAGAAAGGTGAAAGCCCAGCAAGAACTAATCAATCAGATCACTGTTGTAAAAGATAACAGAAAATGTTTTTACAAATACATTAGCAACAAAAGGAGGGTCAAGGTGAATCTCCATCCTTTACTGGATGCAGTGGGGAACATTACCACCAAAGATGAGGAAAAGATTGAGGTACTTAATGCCTGCACTTTCCTCACAGTAACCACGTGTAATACTAAGGGCTCCGGGCAGAGTAGCTGGAAAGCTGCACAGAAGAAAAGGATCTGGAAGTGTTATTTGATAGCTGGCTGAATATGAGCCAGCAGTGTCCCAGGTGGCCAAGAAGGCCAATGGCATCCTGGCTTGTATCAGAAATAGTGTTGTCAGCAGGACCAGGGAGGTGATCATCCCTCTGTACTGAGTTCTGGTGAGGCTGTACCTCAAGTACTGTGTTCGGTACACAGAAAGACATTTGAGGTGTTGGAATGTGGGCAGAGAAGGGCAATGAAGCTGATGAGGGCTCTGCAGCACAATTCTTATGAGGAGTGGTTGAGGGAGCTGTGATTGTTTAGTCTGGCAAGGCTCAGGGGAAACCCTCTCTCTCTCTGCAACTACCTGAAAGGAGGTTGTAGCGACGCCTCTTCTCCCAGGTAACTAGCAACAGGACTAGAGGTAATGGGCTGAAGTTGTGACAGGGAGGTGCCGTTTGGATATTAGGAAAAACTTCTTCTCAGAAAAAGTGGTGAGGCATTGGCACAGGCTGCCCAGCGAGGTGATGGAGTCACCATCCCTGGAGGTGTTCCAGAAACATTTAGATGTGGCATTTTAGGGACATGGTTATTTGGCGTGGGGGTGAGGGTTTGATGGTTGGACTGTATGATCTTAGTGGTCTTTTCCAATCTTAATGATTCTGTGATTCTATGATTCCATTTTGCTTCTGCAGTTATCTCTCTCAGTATCTCTTCAAACTGCCATTTATGTGCCTCGTTTTGTCTAGTTGAATAGTGGACACTCAGAAACTGCAGTAATGCTACTCCAAGCACTCAGAAACAGTAGGTTGGAATACTGAGCTTTGATGCTGAAAATGCAGAGAAAAAGAATCCCGACCAGTCCAGATATCTTGTATTAGCATTTCAGTTTATCTTTCCAGACTGTGTCATTTTGCCTTGGCTTCTGTGTTTAAAGGTTCATTTTAGAGAATATAATTGAGACCCGTCTTCCATGAATGCCACAGAGGACAGAAAACTAATACTTTCCTCCCTCTATAAGAATGAAGAGGTGGCCGAAGAGGTGCCTAATAGCATTCTGGGAGCAGGCTTATAAACTGAAAAAGTATTTAGGCACTCAAGTAATTGCAGTATCATAGGATGCTGCAGATGACCAAAATATGAAGGGATTCTCATTTATTATTTGACAAATGTTTGATAATACAGTCACTGATGAACATTAAAAAGTATGCCTGAATAGACCACCTTGTAGGAAGTCCCTGAGCTACTGGAAATATTTACCATGAGGAGGACAGCTGTATACTTATATACTATAACTATATACTTATATACTTATTTAAGTATATACTATATATACTTATACTACTTTTTATTTCTTCTCTATTTGCTACCAACCACACCCAAAAGCAGGAGACTGAACTCACGGGCATTTGGAGTAACAGCTGTTAGAGCATGCTTTGAAGCTTTCATGTTGACCACCTTCTTTTATCAATATTTGTCCTGTCTTCCAGGTTATTCTTTCTCTGAATGCAGATAAAACGACTATCATTTTAAGTGGAGAACAGCACCTTTCAAAGAGATGAGCTTTCTCTGAACAGAATTTTGTTTGGTGTCAGTAATCATGTGCTTCTAAATTGGAAAACTCCTGTTATTTAGGTGGGAGTACATCATCACTATTTGCCTTCATTAAAGGACATTTTGTTGCTTTTATGATGTATCTACAGTTCTATATTGCATCTGGCTGTTCAAATAGCTCCGGAATCTGCTAGTGAAAAAATGTTATCAAGCAGGAATGAATGTATTCTCCCTTTTGCAAAAGCTGTGCTGCTTCCACTCTTAGGCACCTATAGTATTCTATAGTATCTACCAGATTTATTGTTAAGTATGTGAATTTACTTCATTCCATTTATTACCATGCATCAAGTAATCTTTAAGAGAGTGTTTCCAGAAGGCTAAGGAATCATAGTTTTGTGAAAAATGATCCACAATAATCTTGAAACTATCCCCTACACTGAGTACAGGCTAGTATGTTATTAAAATAGTAAAACACTGATAACGACACATAAAAAGGCTGGGGTTCACTAAGGTGAGAATAGCAGCCCATATGCGGAATGAGAGTAGGATCTTCAAGAACAGAATGCAGCCACTGAATTTGTATTCAGTACTTACAGTACATAATATAATCTTTCAAACTTAAAATTAAATTTGTGTAATCTGGAAAAAAAGAGATTCAAATTTCAAAATAACGCAGGGAAGGTACAGGAGTTATATTGTTAACTAAACTATAAGTTCCATAAAGAAACTGTAATGGAAAGACCAGTTGTTGAAAATAGCTTAAAACTATACTTTAGACAACTAAGCATATTCCAATACCATATGATTCCCAGTGTAGTGCTCAAGTTACCAAGCCTAGTGGAGTTCAAGTTCTTTTTGAAAAAGTTCTTCAATATCTAGTTTATTTTTAGGTAATTCTATGTGGAGACAGGAGTTGGATTTGATGATCCTTGTGAGTCACTTCCAACTCATGATACTCTCTTCTATTCTACTCTGCTCTTTGGTGTCATGACTACTCAACATGAAGTATATAAAATTAAATTAATTTTTGTGCTTCAAATGTGCTGATGGACAAAGCTGATCCACATTTCAAGCAGCATGTGATAATTTTGACTTTATGAGAGGGATAGTTGAATCTGTAGCGAAAGAGTTATTCTAATTTTACTTCCTGAGAAGTTTCCCACCACATGCCCCTTCTGTCTTGATCTCAGTGGGTGCATACATTTGCTGACACATGCAGAGCACCCTGTCAAGATGTGTGTCCCAAAATGTTATCACACAAGAAACTATGTGGGAACACACCGTTTGATTCCAGCTTGACCTGATAACTGCTCTACGACAGTGCACTGTAGGCCCACCCTTTGTACTTGGTCTTGAAATGGCTGAGACGCTGTCTTGAAGAAAAGCTCTAATGGTTTTTCTTAAGGGACTTCACTTAGATGGGATAGCCAGTGAGATGTAGAGGGGTAGAGGAGACCTCTCCCATCTGCCACACACTTTTCAGAGGACACTGGTGCTACTAGGTTGACTTGCACAAAACAAAATTGCTGAACTGGAAACACTCAACATGCATCCTTGGCCTGCCTTCCCTATGTGTAGGAAGGGGCATCCTTCAAAGTGAGGAGCCACCAAAAAGCCTGATGCACCTCTAAAGCAAAGACTGGAGGGTGACTCTTTTCTTTTTGGCAGAGAGAGAAAGCAGGGCTTCAGCGTAACCTGACACTGTATTTTGCTCAGCAAAGACTGGAAAGAGCATGTGGGTACTTCCTCATTAGTCCGCAGAAGGGAGTGGCTAGTTCCAGTGCTCACTGGAAGCTAATTTCATGCCACATGGAGAAATGAACGTGTTGGTTTTAGTTTTGGAGAAAAGCTGCTTCACATCATTATCTCAGATGCTTATCAAAGCATCCTATGAGATGTGATACATGGATTTAGCATCAATCCTCAGACTCTTTTGAGCCATATGGCAACACCTGTGTTGTGTGTAAGAGGAGTATCACCACAGGAGGATGTTACAGTCTGATTTTCAGAATATCTCCAACTTTTAGTTGAAATGCAGGTCAAAGGGAGTCAGAAATATGAGTTGAATGAGCAGAAAGAAATTAGTGACGGATGTAAATACCTGTCTTCAGCAGGAGCTTTGTAAAATTGCAATTTTGTTATATGAGAACGTAAAGAATCTGCATGGGGTTACGGAGTAAGAATTAATTCACACATTGAGCAGCATCTCAACCAGTTATCTGAGTGTTTTTTTCCACTAATGCTGGGTAATTTTCCTAATGTTCAAGAGGATGAACTGAGACAAGCGCAGGGTCTCTCCTCTGTCCTGTATCCATCTGGCATTCAGCAAACTGGGTAACATCCGTTTAAGAGAGAAGAAGGAAAAAATACAAGAAACTTTGTCTTTCTCATTTTTCTTATGCTCTGAGCTGCTGAGATTGGGATATACGTTGGAGAATGCCCAGACAAATCCATGCTTGCAGTATCTCCTGCAGTAAGTGGCTTAACACGAGTCATTGCTGCTGCTGAAGGTGCAGATTAAAAGACTTGAGTATACACTCGTATTCTGTGTTAAAGAAAGGAGAATTGGTGTCTTCCCCTCAAGCAGATAACCTGTTTTTTGGATTTGTTGGTAGCTTTCCTAAGATAAGGCTGCTTTTTAAATGTTATTTAAGACCGTCCTCTAGTTAGACTCACAGTTTAATTGGAGATATAGTTCAATACAGGCAATTTTCTGCCTCCGCAGTCGCAAATCCTGCAGGACATTTGTATGCATCTCAAATCTTTATTTATTAGTTTCAACTCCTGTATGGAATAACATGATTAGTTTCTGCAACATATCAGACTAAAATCTGGCAGGAACCATCTGAAGGTTTTCCCACTGCTGTCTTTTTCTCAGTGCTCTCACAGAAGTTGATCTTTCTTCCCAAAAGTCTCAGCTCTGTAGCTTCTGAAATAGTCCCCCTTTAGACATGTTTTTAAGAATGATTTAATAGATTTCACTAATGAAAAAAAATGAGCCAACAGATAGCAACAATAACAAATGAAAACCTCCTCTGAGTGCTTCCAAGTGAACTTTCAATCAAGGTTACATTCAGTGCAAGGTCACTGTTGCCTGAATTTTTTTCTGAGGATTAGAGAAAATGAAGAAATGTATCTTCTACTTTAAAATTATTTTGAAGTTGACCTGGAGAGTGAAAGGGCAGTCATAAGGGACCCATGACAGCAGCTTCTTGAAGTACTCAGAAGGAAGTCAATATCAGCACTGAACTTAGAACCAGAAAGTTGAAATGCTGTAGAAGAGGAAGCCAAATTTAAACTCATGTGAAGTTGTCAGGACTGCTCTGAGCCCTAGTAAGTGTGTGAATGATGTTTAAGATTTGAGGGTAAGCACAGAAGATAACAGACAACGATGCCAGGGATTTTTAATCCAGCTTTCTGAATATTATCTTGCTTTTGTGGTTTTTCTTTAACTGAAAGAAATTTTAAAATAGGACACATTATTCTTTGTAAATAGAAAATTTAGTAATGACATCCACTTTAAGTAAAACAAAAATCCTTCTGTTCACTTTGTTTCTCTCTCTCTGTGCATGTATAACTCCCATTAGAAAAATTAGATAAGATTAATGCAATCTGAAGTGCAAATTCTCAGTCAAAGCATTAGGTATAATTTTAATTACACCATCACTTCCTTGATTCTTAGAGAATGAGAAGGTCAGAAATGGAAAACACAGAGCAGGCAAACATTCTACATTACTAACAACATCTTTTGTTTTGGTCTTCTCATCTTCTGTTCTACATATCCGTTCACAGTTCTGCTGTAATGTTTTTCTACGTGCTATTCTTAACATGTTTTAAAGTACAATTGTTTTCACTGAGGATCTAAAAGTTGTTAGGAATTTAAGTGTTAGATATTTTGTGTGTATAACATTGAGGCCACCATAATCAAGATCTATGAAGAAACCAAAGAAGACTGATGCAATCACACTGTAATAACATTTAAATCTGCCTATTGCTGTAAAAATGTTTTCTGTCTAGAAGTGTATGAAAAAAGAAGACTATTTCTTATTGGTATCATGTGGAAGTAAATGTCCTTTGAAAGTCAAGCTACCAGGACTGGTTCCAGTAGCATCAGAGATTCAGAGCAGCTGGCAAATCTAGATATTTTTTCTCTTGAGATACTATAAGTAGAGCAGGTAAATTAGAAGTCTAGATCCCTTCTTCATAGCCCTTGATGCTTTTAATTCAATCTTAAGAAAATAAACTGATTTTCCTTGAAGAAACTTGGAAGAATGCACCCATCCATCTAGGAAGGCAAGTGGCAGGAGGAAGACCACTGTCACACAGGAGCCTCTAAAAGAAAGAGAAAAAAGCCACTTGCTACTATGGCACTTGTAAACTTTTTTTTTTTTGCTGTTGGGGGAGTCCATCTATTATTTTCCCATTTCCTTTCAGAACCACCCAAAATTTTGCACATATCCTATATTCCCTCAATTCTGGCTGTTTGCAAACTCCAACTTTTAATGTCAGCTTCACTTCATCAGTTCATACATTTGAAGGCCAACAGGGATCATTAGATAACTCAGTTTGAGCTAAATATAACACCAGCAGTACAATTTCACTTAAGCTCTATCGTAAACCAAATAACTTATAGCAGGCTCAAGCTTATGTCTCAGCACATCCATCAGCCTTGATCTGAGGATATCAGGAACAGAGAAAATACCTCCACTTTCCTTGATGATTCTGACAGTTCACCACCGCTGCAGTTAAAAAATTCAAACTGATGAGGCAAATGTTTACCTATAAGATCCAGCCATTGCTTCTTGTTAGATATATTTCTCCACTAGCTGAAAAATCCTATTGTGTCCAACAGTTCTCTCAGTTCTGTATTAAATGTACACCTTCAGGGGAATCTATGCTGCAATAACTCAGTAAGCCTCAGAAAATGTCACATTAGAGAGCAGCTAGACATTGACATTTGGATGCTTTCTTTACTATCCATATTCTGTGAAGTTTGCTGAGAACAGACTACTTGAATGTGCTATGTGGCATCTAAGTTAGAAGCATAATTGTTGGGAAAATCAGTACTGATTTCTTCAATCTTGCTTTGTAAGAAAATTAGTCTTTTTAAATCATATGGTTTATCTGTCCCTCTCATCCTCCTTCATTTTCCAAGGAAGCTGGAACATACTGAATACTTTTTATTTGATAGGTCAGTAGAAATCACAAAACTCTTATGGTACTTTAACTTCCTCTAGAAGATCAGAGAGGCTTTGACACAGCTGGTTCCTCTCTACCCACTCCTCACCAACTGAACAAATAGCTGCTGCCTCCTATTTAATTTGTGCCACTGTTAAACTGATCAGTATCTAGGTGGTTCAGAACCAGACACATGACATTCTTCTTCACCATCCAGCAAGGAGAAACTGTGGGAGAAGTTTAAACGAAGATGAAGAGAGAGAGTGGTTACAGAATGGTGGGAGGAGATACTGCAAGAAGCAGGAATCAAGGGTAAATGCTGGAATTACAAAAATGAGACAGATTAGAGGGACATGAACATTCCCTGGATGAAAATCTGTTTCTTTTGTTTAGTGTCTAAGTCAAACTGACAACTTATTTCTGCAATCAGTAGGAATTCTAGGTCTGAATATAACAATAATCCCTGCAATATATTTACCAGGATCACAATAAACAGTCTTTACATTACCTTGTGCAGCTTCTTTTTCTAGAAGGAGTATTAGAAGTTTTATGGCCATAAATATATATAGCCATAAGACATGCAACATGGTTGGAATACACTGTTTAAAAACAGCTTTCTCTGTTTTTATCCTGATTTGGGGGCAGAAAAAAAACATCATTTCCCTTGTGCTGTTGTCTTCAGAAACTATCTTTTGGGGCCAAAATATAAATTCAAAAAACAACAACAACAAAAAAAAAACCAAAAAAAACAAACAACCACAGTTTTTTTTCCTGCTTTCTACCTTTTCTTTTAAATGTCTCTCTCTGCTGTCAGGCTTATTCTACAGGCCATAATTTCCTTTCATATCTACAATATGTGAAAAGAAAATAACCTTTCATAACTAATTAATGAAGATTATAACTCAGTGGGTTAAATATGCTTAAAATAATTCACCACGCCATTTACCGGTTGAAATTCTCACAATATTCTTATTAAGGTTTTCAGTAAAGGGTTATCCCAAAAGTTGTGTTAGAGTATAAATAGGTATCTGCTGTGTTCCTGACAGAAACTTTTAATGACCTTATCTTACTTCCAATTCAATGTAGTTTTATTTTCAAAAGTCTCTCTCATGCATACAATTCAGACTTAAAAAAGTGACTGGAGATTTTATACAAAAAAAATTCTTTACTGAGGGAGTCCTCTTTTGTGGAAAGAGGACATTTCACAGCATTACCTGGTATGTGTAAGAAAAAAAAGGCAAGGGAGCTGAGAACGGGGCTTGTGCCCAAACTGATGCATGGACTTTGAGAGCAAATCTTATAAATTTGGGGTAGTATTCTGGGGAATATGAAGAGAGAGAGTTTCTCAAGTAGTTTAACAAAAAAATATTTTTTTTTTTGCTTCTTTAGGAATCTCGTAATTCACATGAAAGATTTTTCTTCAGTTTGATCCCTCTAAAAAAAAAAAAAAAGTAGCGAACCCTTTAAAAAAAGTTTTTCCTGAGATTTCAAAATAACCTTGAAAGAAAAATTCATATTTAAAATTCTACTGCAGAAATGTTATGTTTCTCAGTGGCCAAAACCTGTAGAGAATAGCTAACTTCTAAGGAAACTAATGGTAAAAGCAACCCCCTATCCTTACTGTTGTGCATAACTCTATTGAGATATATGCATATATTTGAGACTACAGAACACTAAGCTGTACAGATTAGCTGAGAGATGTTTTAAACTGACTTCTATTCCCCGTACACAGTAATCACAGCAGCATTAACTTTACTGACAGCTGTATAAAACTCTAGACTCTAGTACTACAGACAAATCTAAATATTATTTTAAAGACAATAGAAATATTTCTGTTAACTTCATCAGTGATTGGCCTGGTCCCTAATTCAGGTATCTCCTAATTAAAGAACATCACCCGCTCAGATAACATAGAATAATACATCCCATGTTAATGCTCATTATCCAGCTTTCCTATCTCATGCAATAAAGATGAAATGAACAAAGCTTTGCTATACAAATAGAATATGAATCTCCCTCTAGCCTGGGAACAGTTAAACAATGTCATAGTTTTAAGTAGTCACTAAAATTGACCCTTCACTTTCCTAAACCACTCTTATCATCTTTGAATGTGTTAAGCTTAACCAGTTTTTGGATTTCAAAAGCTCTTCGTTCAAGTTTTTAAGATGATTGATGTTTATATCAAATTTTTCCTGCATCAGTTGCCTCTGATTGCAGCCAAAGGAGAACTGGAGCCATATTTTATGATAGCTGATCGTGGAACTTTGCATAAAAGGGACATAAAACATCCACCAAAACAAAGAGCAATTTCAATGTGACAGTGGATGAAATCATATCATTAAACAGAAAATAAGAGTTTAATGCAGAAGACAGTATCATAGATAACAGCAATAACTGGCCTGCAATGCAATTAGCACTTAAACAAAGATAGGATGGGCAGCAGTCAGTTAAACACACTATTCCACTTATGAAAAAGTAAAATTATCTCTGACAGGTTCATGGCAATACCAGGCAAAGTATTTGCAGGTAGGCCAATAGTCATATATAGAAAGAAGATTTGAACTTACATAACTGCTAAAGGGGCTCTCTAGCAACACAACATTCCTTCACAGGAAGTAGCCTAGACTCAAGTGATGCTCTCCCTTCAGAGGCTACCTTTATATGAGCCCAGGGTGGTTCCACCATGGGTCCACCCCTTCTGGTCACATCGGCATCACAGGTGTAAACAATTTGCCTGTGGATGATTCAGAACAACTTTTATTAGCATGCTAATTTTGGCAGAAATCATCTGCCAATTTTTGAAAAGCTGTCATAGGCTGCTGTTTTAGTATCTTGACATTGAAAATGTTTTGCTGGCTTCAGTCTTCACGTAGCTTTCTTAAACCATCTGGGAAAGGCATTGTCGACAGTTAACAATTTTAGTTTTCTGTATATAATTTTTCAAAATTTAGTTCTATCTCTTTTCAAGACTCTGAAAAAATAAATAACAAACTCTTTCATACAGGAAATGAGTGTGTAGAAAGACCACCCTCTGATCCACCCTACCAGGACATAACAATTATTTCTCAGGTAGCTCAAATTGCTGTGCTGCTGTGCCACAGAGGTGTGGGCAGTTTCATGGTAACAGGTGCTTTGTCTTCTACTGTCTAATTAAGATTTTTTCCCATCATGTTTATTTTTTCATCATATCATTTATTATTTCTGCAGTTGGTCCGTTTTTTTTTTCTTGTCCCTGGTACCTAATTCCTTTTTTATTTTTTTTAAAGGCCTCGTTAAAGTGGTATATTTTCCTGTTCAAATTCTCTTTCTTTAAAGAAAATGTTTATTCAGGTGATGCCTTTACCTTCTTTGGACTGTCATCTGTTAGCACTAGCACTCTCCCCAGAAATTCACCTAGTTATTGAAAAACGCTTGGTTTTATTGTGATAATGACTCTCTAATTGCCCTTATCAGGACAGGGCATAGAGAATTCCCACTCCACTTGTAACTCACAGAACTCATTATCCTCATTCAAATGTAATTTTTTTTTTCACTGACTTTTTCAGGTCACATAAACGAGACAGCAGGTTCTCCTTTTCAGTACATTTGATGTTTTGACCTCTGCTGCTTGGGGCAGATCCTATGTTAAAACCAACTGAAGCCTCATTCTTCTCATGGGGAAGCTGCAGCAGAGAGGACCCAGGCAACCTTTTTTGGTGGCAGGTGGCTTGCCCTGCTCCCTGCCTCGGTTACTTGGAGCCTAGATTGCTGCCATGAAGACCTCCTCCTCAAAACTGCTCATGCCAGTTTCTCTCTCAGAACAGCAAGGCAGCAAGTACACAAGGAGATGAGATATAGCACTGCCTGGGAGGCTGAAGAAAAGCAGCTACCCAGGTGCTCACCTTTCACCAGGAAACGGGATGAGGGTTTGTAGGAGGGCATCTTTTGGCTAATGGCATTTTCTCCTGTTTGCTGGAGGTGGTATTGATTATTCACAAACAGCACTGCAGCCTTTTAAGTCAGTGCTGACAACACGTTCCAGCATGGAGCCAGAGTTCGTGCAGAGGCCCTTTGAAAGAGAAAGCAAGCTGAAGCCTAGCTCTGTGGGAGCGTTAAATACCTTCTCATAGAGTTTACAATAGCATTGTCAAAAAGAAAGTTTTCAGTTTTGAGAGGACTGGAGACTTGGAGGAAGGAGGTTCCTACAGAAAAAAAAAATAGCATTTCTGCTTAATTTTCAAATGTTATACATTTTAGCTAGTTACATGTATTCAAAGGCATTTTAAAACTGTGTGATGTTTTAAAGGAATGTAGAAGATTCTTTAGAGCACAAGAAAATAGCATGGGATTAAGGTAGAGAAAATGCATTTACATCTTTTACTGTTCTGCTTTTTTGAGGCGGAAAATAGTGAGGGAAATTTTTTTTTCCTTCTGACTCTTGAGACTTAGTTCTGTTCTATTGTACCCAGCTTCCTCATGTAAGAGGTGAAGATTAGATTGAAGAATAGTAATTGAAAACGGTTATGTGAATTTGGGAAGTATCCTGCCTGGAATGTTATTCTGAAACTTTTAAATACCTGCAATTTAGGAGTCATCAAGTGCTGTTTCTTTGGTTTTACGCTTTTTATGATTGTGCCTCTGTAATTGTAAAAGATAAAAGATTTGCTCAGCATGCTTGAACTTGGAAATATATGAAAACTAACATGGCACCAAAGTTCTAAATATCAACAGATTGAAAAGTGTAAATTTTTTTCTACTGCTTTGGAATTAATATAGGAAAAAAAAAAAACAGACTAAAGAATGGTAACCCGCTGTTAATTGTATTGTGTTTCCACAATGTGAGGAAGTTTGATGCTTCAGAGAAGCACTATGTTGTAAATAATCCAGAAAGAAGAATGAAACCTGAATGATGTTACAGTAAATGTCATTTGTAAAAGTGAACAGCAGAGGTGGAATGTGCTTTAATCCAGTACTAGTTTATACAGCGTTTCATCAAGCATGTTTGTAACAAATGCTGACTGAAAAATTCAATCCCAAAATTAAACAAGATCTAACAAATCAGCTCAAATATCTAGGTGAGTTTGTGTCTGTAGGAAAAGATCTGTACCTTATACGCAAATGCATTACTGAGAAATTGTCTTTCAAGTGGATAAAACCACTTTGGCTCTCAAAAATAAGCTAGCTCTTTTCAGATTTCTTTTGATAACTTCTTCCCTAGTGAAGTCACTGCAGGCAGTACCTCCATCTCCTCCTCTCCACCTTTCTCTCCTCAGGGCACCTGTTAGTCATCCCCACAACTGTATACAGATCAACAATTTCTTCTGCCATCTGTAGGCCTTCACATGCCATATCTCCTCCCTAGAAGCAAACACCATTTAATTTCAATCCTCAGATCTTTTCTTCCTACCATCACTTTGGTGTCCACTGTGCTTTTCAAAACCTCTTTTCTTTCCTCCATATTGATGCTCCCTTTTTTTTACTAGGGCGGTATTCAGAGAGAGATGGTATCTTCCCTTCTGTAGTGAGGACCGGCTATATGGCACAGAGGTACTGCTATCCAGCAAGGCATTAACACTGTGGTCAACAAGATCATCAGACAATGCTGCTTTGTAGATAAGAGATGTGGAGTTTAGGCTGACCAGGAGAAGTGTTGTGTGTATGTTCTAACTGAGTTAGCAACTGTATTCATTCATCCTGGAGGGCTTCTTGCGTGTGATCTAAGGGACAGAGAAAGAGTGAGAAACTGTTGTTATCTCCTCTTTTTTTGATACAGCAATTAATTTCCACCAACACTTTCCTAAATCAGTACATTTCTAATGATCTAAGCCTGGAAACGTGGCTTTTAAAGGTTATGGATGAACAGGGAAATAACATGAAATTTAGCATGGGTCCTTAGAAACACAGAATCCTACTAGGATTTAAGATTTTTGTATTTTGTAGGGAAATACCAGGGAAGATGAACAAGAACAGTATGTGCTTCTGTGATTGACACTGATGTTGCTCCTGCTGAAATATTGCAGTCTGGTACTGGAGCCTATAGAAATCCCAATTTTAAAAGCTATTGATAAAATGGTGCAAACTGTTGAGAGAAGAGACGTTGATCTGGAAAATATACTTTATTAGTAAAACTTAGGAGATCTGTACCCTTTACTTTGCAGAAAGAAAATTAAGGATCCTTATACATATACACGAGGCATGGATAAGCTACTCTAGAAGATTCTTCAGTTTAGCAGACAAACAGAAGCCACCAATGGCTACAAACTGAGGCTGGAAAAATTCAGACCAGAAAAAGGGAACATAGTTTTAGTAGTTGTGACGATGAACTCTTGGAAACATTATGTGCACAAAACTTTCTTATAATAAATGTCATTTATTTTTCTTCCCCTGGAAGCAATGTACATCCTTGTTCAAAATAAAATTAAATAAGGTGATCTTTTTGTAATTGAGTGCAGGATCCCTGTTGTTTTATAATCTTTGGAATCCTCACTGCGGTGTAGGAACTTTTTATTTGTTGTTCTTGCTGTAGGAGAGGTCCATGTGGGATACACACAACAGAGAAGAGCCTATGACCAATTATTTTCAGTCAACTTAGAAAATGCAGTAAATTTATTTAAAAAAAAAAAAAAAAAAAAAAAACAACAGCAACTATTCAAGCTTTAATGACAGGTGCTAATGCATTGCTCCCTTGTCCAAAGTTGTGTACTTAGATTTCTATTTGCTGAACCTGTGCAATTTTTTGAAACTGTCATTGGGCTTCCTTAGAATTCTGAGCTATCTCCTTTGATCTTTCTGATGAGCCTTCTTACCTCAGGCCCCATATTGTAGTTTTCCACAGAAGCAGGTTCTTCTTTCTTTTGTGGGTAAGACCCACAGATATTTGGTAATCTCTCCAGATAATCTTACTGCTTAAATACATTCTTTCCCAGGGCTCTATCTCGCAGCCTAATCACTGAAATTTGTAACACAGAAGGCGCACAGAAAGATTTCCAAAATTTAGGCTTTACTTCAGCCTACTTCTAACATAGAGATCCTGTCCTTCCAAACCTCTTCTCTCTTCTTTGTGCTAGGAGGCAGACATCCTGAATTCCATGTTATCATCCTTCTTTCAAAAAATTTAAAAAGGTGTTTTTTCAGAGTCTCTCCTGTCGTCTAATTTCACAAAATAACCATCGTGTCTTCAAACCTCTTATCTATTACTTAGTTGGCTGTGCCTTCAAGTAGGTAAATTTCCTACTTTTGGCCACTTTCTTTAACTTCGTAAACTAATGACCTTCTATAATCAATGGCATTACCATTCCACAGTAGAGCAATGACACTCGTTTTGTGATGATGTATGTAAAAGTCACCATAATTTTATATTGAGATTCATTGACTGTACTTCAAATATTCATGTCTTTGTAGCAGGCATCTTAATTATTTTGAATTAATTATTTTGAATGAATTAGAATTAAATATTCAGGAAGTGCTGAAATATTATGTACAACAGCATCCAACCTTTCTATTGAGGTTGTTTTTCAAAGTTACGTTTATTATTCAGAAAAATCAAAGATATAAGATAGGATCAAAGTAGTTGCACTTCAGAATGACACAGAAGGAGGGCAGTAGGAAGAGAATCAAATATTCCAACCTACTTGAAGGCCCTTGGGTTATCTTCATGTTTTGGTCTAATGTATCAGCAACGCAATCTCACATCTCTAAAAACAAACACTTTTGGGAAGAGCTTATATCAGTGTTAATGCTTGTTGAGATTGTGATTTTCTGAAAATATGTTTTTTTATGTAGGGCAGTTGGAATCATAGAATCACAGAATAATTTAGGATGTCAGGAGGTCATCTCTCCAGCCTCCTGCTCAAAGCAAGGCTTTGATGTTTTATCTGGTTGATGTTAGGTTGGGGATCTGTAAGGGAGGATCTTAAGTACAAAAGACAAAATTCTGCCCTGTTACTGCATAAATCTCATCTACATCAATTTATGTCTATTGCGAATAACTATGTGTATTCCAAATCATTATGGAAATATTTTCTTCTGCACACTTCTCTTTATCACAAGCATTATGCTTGATGAATTAATTACTGTCAATATCAGCCGATATTCAGGATCTAGTAAATAAAAATGATGATCTGGCATTACCATTTGCTAACTTTTAAATTTGCAAGTTTTGGCTCTATTATATTTGTATTGCCTGTAAGGATAGTATTATTTTTTGCTTATATGTGTAACTAAACAATAAAACCTGACAAGAAAAGCAGAAATTAATGTGGTTCTTCAGAAAAAAAAAAAAAAAAGAAACTTACAGAAACTGCTGTAAAACCTGCAAGACTATGTGAAACATTTCATTTTCCATACATTTTGAACTCCCAGGATTTTAGGATTTTATGGTAAGGATTCAATTCACCATTCATTCCAGAGTTGTTCTTGAGAGTTGTAAAGAAAAGTGTCCGTTCTTTTTCTTTTTCTCTTTCTCTTTCTTTCTTCTTCTTCCTTCCTTCCTTCCCTTCTTCCCTTCTTCCCTTCTTTCTTTTATTTTACTTTATGATGTAAATATGTCATTCATTGTTCTGTTTGGGACCTGTTGATCTTACAGAAACTAAATATTGTTGTCATTGTTGGCTAGAGATTTTTTCGATATCTGAAGAAAAGACAAAGCTGTCCAGGGTGAAAAGAGGACAAAAATCAAGTAAAGATTTTAAAATGACTGAATTTAATAAGAATGTGTCTTCTCTGAGCTAATGCACATGTAATTCCCCTTCCCAGCTACTCAAAATGCGGCTATCAATATTCTCTTGATCTGACAATAATACTTTTACACCGTAAATCCTTGCATTGATCCCCTTGTTTTGTTGCTGATTGAAGGATCTTATAAAATTCTAGTGAAAGTCTTACTGACAATCTGAATTTTTTACATTCATCTCAATCCCTGGTCTCTGGTGATTTTTTCTGCAGATGAAAAATTCTCCTTTACACGAGATATTGGCTTGGGAGTTCTATCTGCTCTCCTTTTTCTTCTCATAGGACGTTACAGCAGGAAAACTAGTCACAAAGAAGATAGGATAAGAGATTCAATACTTACTTTGCTTTTAGCATTTACTTTTACAAAGTAGAAGGTCTCTGGGAAGAGATTTGGGTCTGCAATTTGTCACATTTTAAGTACAGTTCAGAATTCAATGCAATAAACTTAAAGTAGTTATTTGCTGCTGGATTCAAATTGGGTAAAAATTATTTCAGTACTATTTGATTTTAAATACTGTTTTGTGTTAAAGAGTTTCTGTCTCAAAATGCAAAGTGAAGGTTTAGATAAGTCCTTTCAGCAGCAGGAGATTTGGATTATTTCCCCGGTAGGCTACAATCCCAGTACCTAAATCTGGGAAATTTAACCTCTTGCCACCAAGCCACACATTTGTCACTTAGATATCTACAAAGCAAGCAACATCAGGGCTTGAAATACTGTGTACATTATTGTTATGGATTATTTTATACTGTTTTTCCCAAGATAAACTACTTTAAGTCTTTGCAACCATTAATTACATAATTCACTCCCTGTCCTCTTTCCTTTCTGTTATGTTTGACAGCAGACTTAAAAGAAAAGGTACCAGGAAAACTGCCTGACCTATGCTTTCCTAGAATAAGAGTCACTGCTGCTTAAATGTTTGGCCATGCTTCAGAGTAATGAAATTTCCCAGGAATTGACCTTTGAGCATATTCTTGATCATATGTCTTTGATCAGGCCATTTACAAAATGGCATAGCTTTGTGATATTCACTGCTGCACCAAGAAAGTAGGGCATGAACTACATAAGTCTATTTTCAGCTGTAGAAATTACTGCTTTTTCTCTTACTGGCAATCTTCCCAGTGCAATAATGATTAGTGAATTAGTGTGTAGCAAACATTTGAGATACATAAACTTTCTCAAGCTGTTACCAAATAAGAAATGAATTCAATCACCAAGGGGGTTGCAACTCTTTAATGATTTTCACTAGAACAGCTAACCTGATTTCTGCATTCACAATCTTGACTGTCCAATACAAAACAGTGAAAGACATTGAATACTTGTACAGATGACCATCAAAGTCTTTTCCCACAGCTAGTGCTGCTAAATCAGCTAAATAGTTGTATCACTGCCACAATAAAAATGGGGTTACCTGGTCTGTGGGTTTATATAGAGACAATAACAGTGGGTTCAATGGATTTTGTAATACACAAGGGCACAAAAGCTTTATTCGTAAAGATGTCTATTTATTATAGCTCACTGGAAGCAAACATATTACAATTAATAAGGCAAGGATAGATAGATAGATAAGCTATCACAAACTATGCTGTGGACAAGGTATTTGTTGGATGATTGCAGCCAGAGTATTGTGGTCAATGGTTCTATGTCCAAGAGGAGACCAGTGACAAGTGATGTCCCTCAGGCTCTCTTCCAACTCGGGAAATTCTATGATTCTCTGAATATTTACTTTTTTCAATATTTACTGTAAATTTACAAGAGCCAGAAAGTTATTTTCCCTATAATAGCCTCCTTTTATTCCTTTTGTCCTTGCTGAATATTAATTATATTTCAAACTCATTAGTTCTGGTTGTGGAGAAGACAATGTCCAAATGTTCCTTGTTTTCTGTCTCCCTGTCACTTGTGATTTTATTTTATCCCCCTTCAGTTGTCTCTCCATGCCAAAGTAACTATGCATTTCATTTTTCCTCATACACAAACCTCTTTATTTTGTACTTGCTGCCCTTCCTAGTATCATTTCAAATTGAACTGTATATATTTTGAAAGGAATAGACAAGGACTGCACAGGGTATTCAAGATGTTTTTCACTTTATATAATTTTAAGGTGGTACATTTTTTCTTTTTTTTTTCCCCTGTTCTTTTATTCCCAGCTCCTACATCCTATTTGCACTGCTTATTATTGATAAGAACTGACTTCTCCTTTTCATCAAACTACTTTAGTCCCTGGAGTCCATTCTTGAGTAACAGCAGCTAATGCAAAGCCTTTCTTTATGTACGCAAAAATCAAGATTGTTTCCTCCCCATGCAAATTGTTTCTCCATACTGACTGAAATACTAACACAGAAGCAGAATTGGGTTTCACTCCTCAATTTATTTTTATTAAAGATTGTCTCGATAATTTTTAAATTACCCATGTATGCTGTTTTATTCCCCTCATCAGGAGGATGTTTAGGGAGGAAAAAACAGCACTTTGTGAAACTGTGCAAGTGACAGTAGAGTGGCATTATCCTCAGCTGCAGTATCGTCTGTTAACAGAGCTACCAAAGTACTGCAGATGGGTGTAACATGTATGTGCTGTAATTTAATGCACTCCAGCAAGCTATTGAATTCTCTTCTAGAAAGTGTGAGGAAATGTACGTGGTTGTTATCCATTAAAATTAACTTATGCAAGGAGGTGATAAAGTGTACAAACACAGAGATACTCTGTTTTTTTCTTAATGAAGCAATCAATCCAATTCCTGATCCTCAGGGGAGAGCTAGAAAACACCTCCAGAAAACCAAGCATAGGAGAGCTTTAACTGTGCATGATACTATAAATCCCAGACTGGAGATTAATATTAGTCTTAAAATGTATTATAATCTCACTCTTCTCTCTCAACAGTCCCTCCATCTACCACTGGTGATAAATAACCTACCTCACTCTTATATTCATAGGAGATAGTCTCTTTCTCACCTTTCCCTGCTACTATTCTCCCCTCCAAGTCCCAACTCCTGCTTTTTACTGCTACTTTTTCGTCCCTTTGGTGACTGAACTAAAACTATCTAGTTAAATTCAAGGCAGTTTTTCTCAGCTCATATTTAGCTTTGAAATTTTGTTTCTGAGAATTTATAAACCAAAGTTTGCCCATTATTTTCTAAATAGAACTGTTAGTTCAGATTTTTTTCCTACAAACCTTCACCTCACCAGAATCTTGAAGGCGACTTGTTAATTAGTCTCCTTCCAAATGAGTGATTGTTTCATAAGACACTAAAAATTCCAGAGCCCCTGGGTGTTCCTGTCAAGTTTCAGAGAAAGGAGCACTGATCACCTAAAACAACAAGATCATGAAGCAGCTCAATTACTAGTACTAACTCATTGCACTGTTGAGTTTTAAGAGAGGAGCAGAGGTCGGGAGTCTTATTCCCCCATTCCTCATGTATGTTTATGAAACTTAATTTTAATGAAACACTCATACATTTTGTTAATTTCTTTGTGTTTTAATATAATGTAGCTAATTCTTCAGCTTCCTGTAGGCTTCCTCTTGGCTATGACCGAGTTGTGTTTGGCATTTAATTCTATATGAAGAGTATCTGGCTACGTGGATGCTTTTTGCAGGCTGTGATACTGAGAGAAAAGTTCATTTTCTTCAGGGATGATAATTTCTATTTCTTCCTGCACTTGACGTATTTACATCTTAATGAAACACAGTGTTCAAAACAAATTAACCTTATCACCAGCACACCTCTCCCTGCTACTATTACTATAGCCTAATTTTAGCACGCACTTTTGTAGACACGTACAGAGTACTTGTGCTTCTTAGGATAAGCAACAGAAGGTGGGAAATGTGCCTTGTTTAGCTCCATGGAACTTTCAATTTCATCAACTTTTATTTACATAATTTCACAAAGAAATCCAGCACTGACTGGTATTTTCTAGCTGGGAATATTCAAATGGCTCCTGTAAGGACTGACATTTTGGAAGGGGAGGGTATGCGTGACTTTCGAGGGTTGTGGAGTCCTCGCCCAGCACAGCATTTTGCAGCTCATTACAGCTTAACAGACCTGTTAGTTGTTGGTCTCTGAGCAGGACTCCCAGCCTGGACTGCTGACTCATAAGAGCTATAGATAACACCTGTGCCATTGAAATACTGACATGTCAAGTAGGAGTTTGGATGTGTTTGCTTTATTCCTTTGATGTATATGCCATGGCAGAATGACTCTTTCGAGTAATTCTGTAGCAGGTCACTGCTTGATATTTTGTGACCATAATCATTCAGATAGTTAGGACATAAATTCTCAGTAGTGGTTGAAATGAACAGTACTGCTTTGAGTCAGAAACTAAGAACAACTGAACAGTAGAAATAAACTGTCACTTGTCAAGCAAGAAGATGTTGAATAATGGGGTCCCTTCTAATACTTACCAAGAATAGAGACTGTGAAATGTTTGCTTGTTTGTACGGAAGAAATAGAAGAGCACAGTATTGTCAGTGTTTCTGGAAGAAACAATGTTGTTACACTATTTGAGAAATCTGGAAGCTTTGGAAGCACCACAAGAGCGTAGAAGACTTGCAAATCAGGCAATGGCAGCCCTTCACGACAAAACTTTGCTAACTTGACAGTCATTACCAATGTAGGTTGCCAGTGAGGGGCTGAAGGAGCACAAGAAGCTGGGACAGAACAGAAACAGGACAGCTGACCTAAACTGGTCAAGGGATATTCCATACCTCTTGGAAGATGGAAGGAATAAATCATGCATATATTGATTTCCTAATACTTGATATAAGCAGGTTTCAGCTATTTTATTTGGCTGACATAGATTAAGATATACCAAGGTATATACCAAGGTATATCTTGATCTATGTCTTGATCACAGAGACCACTCTCTGCATACCCCAGCAATTTCCTTTAATCTCTCTTCCTGGAGACTCTTAGAAGTTTTGGATATCCTCACCTGACATTAGCTTCAACTTTCATCATTTTACATGTGTCATGTTTCTTTAAAAAAAAAAAGTGTATTTTCAAGATATATACATATTTATAGTTCTTCGCATTTATTTGTTCCTTGTTGTTTTTGTTCTTGTTTTTGGCTTGCTATTTATCTTTCTCTCTTTTTGTATTAATGCTTTACAATCACCTCACTTTTGGTTCTGTGAAGTCTGTGGAATATTTAGTGAAAGGTTTTAAACTTTTTCTTATGCTGGATAGTACAAAAGAAAATGACTCTTGTTCAAAATTGACAACCACTAAAACTAGTAAAATTCATAGAAATGTATGACCATATTATTAGTTTTGGACACTAACAGACTTTCATTATTGGAGATGTTCTGTCCGTAAGATTTGAGCTTTCACAATTATTTGCACAGAGATATTTATCTGAAAATACTATTTACAAAGCTTTACTCCACTTAAATATATGGCTTTGGATTACCATCTCTCATAAACAGTCTAAATTCATAAAGGAGACAACATTTTGGTGGTTATATAATGAGGGCTATGAGCTGAGATCATGCATTGGCCCCACTCATATGTCTCTAGGTAGTTCCTCCTTTGTTCATTTTTTTTGTTTATTTTCTAGCAGGAAGTGAAAAATCATAAAAAGGCACACAGTTATTCCAGTTCTAACTTCGCGAAATTGAAACTTCTATTTCTGCCATTACTGTCATTAATAAGCTTATGTACTTTTTGCAAATATTTTAACCTACAATCTTTTTCATTTCAAAGGTGCAGACCTTGAAATGCCATGCAGTCGGTTGCATGGTTCTTAATCATGCTATCAAAGAGATTGCCAGGAATTTAATCTTATTAAGCAGCTACAAGTTCTAAAACCACAGCTGTTAAGAACAGTAATTGCTAGAAACTGGAAGGAAAATAAACAACAAAACCAAACAACAACAAAAACATCAACAAACAAACAACAACCAACCAAGCCAAAAGCCCACGTTTCATCTATTTCAGTATAAAATTGGACTCATGTTCAATTTTACCTGGTGACTTCAAAACCATACCCCCATTTGATGTGTTTCTCAGACTTTGATACTTTCAAGACTGTATAAATCATTTATGAAAAAGATATTTGGGGCTCAGCCTCTTCTTTCATGCAACTAGCAATAGGACTAGAGGGAATGGCCTCAAGTTGAATGAAGGGGAGATTCAGATTGGACAGTAGGAAAAACTTATTCTTCAAAAGAGTGGTCAGGCGCTGGAATGGGCAGCCTGGTCACCTGAGATAAGAGGCTAACACTCCTCACCGCAGCTTCCCTTCATGTAGTTGCAGAGGGTGTTGAGATCCCCCCTATGCCTCCTTTTCTCCAGATTGAACAGCCTCAGTTCATTTATAAGCTCCTCATTTGTCTTGTTTTCTATCCCCTTCACCAGCTTTGCTGCCCTTTGCTGCACACACTTGAGTAACTCAGTATCCTTCTTGTAGAGAGGGTCCCAAATGAGACCACAGCACTCAAGATGCAGTCTCATTAGTGCTGAGTAGAGAGGGACAATCCCTTCCCTAGTCCTGCTCACCACACTCTTTCTGATGTCACGATGCCACTGGCCTTCTTGATCATGTGGGCACACTGCTGGGTCATATTCAGCTGACTGCCAACCAGAACCCCAAGTTCTTTTTCTACCAAACAACTTTCCAGTCATGTTTCTCCAAGCCTGCGGCACTGCATGGGATTTTTGTGACCCAAGTGCAGCATCTGGCACTTGGCCTTGTTGAATGTCTTGTGATTGACCTTGTCTATTTTATATTCAGAATTGACTACATTATTGACTCAAGCCTTATCTGTAGGTGTTAGCTATTGCATTGGAAATGTTATATTCTGAGAGGAGCCTATTGAAATAAGCAGTATATTTTATGTTCCAAGTGGCACCAAACTGGCAAATGAAAGTGTGGCAAAATATATAAAAAAGACAAGAAGCTTAAAATATACAAATTTAGTTGGTAAGAGGCCTTGATGCCTTTTCCAAAATGTATTTCTAGCATTCCATCTCCAATATTAAATGTTCCATTTAAAATGTAAATAGAAGTATTAGCATACTTTGACAAAATGTCTCTATATATTTTATTTTTTTATTAAAAATCTGATTTTTTGATATTTATTTACTATGTGATACTTTTCACTAATTATATCTGGTTGTTTATTTGTTTTGTTGTTTTTTTAATTGGAAAATAATTTTTCAGTTCTCACATTGAAAGACGTGGGTTAACCTGTCAAATTAAAGTGCACTTTACCACATGTTTCTGAGCTGCTCAACATGACTTTTCTTTGTCTAGGCTTGCTTGGACTAGTAATGTGCAGTAAATAAGGCAGGTAATAGCATGCCATCAAGAATGATGAACTGAGAGAGACCAATTTCAATGAAACTAGACAGCATGAGTCATTTGAACTTTCACTGAGCACTGCAGAAGGAAAAGCTAACGCATCTTAATTTTAAGCTGCCCTCATAGAAAGTTTCTATTGTCTGACCAACTGAACTATTTAGATTTGGACTAATCCCCATCTACCTTGGAGTAAGATTCTCTGATGGACATACTTGTGTTTAGTCTAGATGGTTTTCTTTCCTTCCAAGTGTTTCAGTGAGTGATGAAAATTCTCCTAACACTACAGAGTATATTTTAGCACTTTACTGGTTTACTGAACCACCTTTACTGATTTTTTGTACTATGCTTTTGGCCAGTTATAGAATCATAGAATCACAAGGTTGGAAAGGACCTACAAGATCATCTAGTACAACCGTCCTCCTATCACCATTACTACCCACTAAGCTACTAAATCATATCTTGTAGCACCTCATCCAGATGTCTCTTGAACACCACCAGGGACGGTGACTCCACCACTCCCCTGGGCAGACCATTCCAGTGCCTGACCACTCTTTGAGAGAAAAAGTTTTTCCTTATATCTAACCTAAATCTCCCCTGGCGCACCTTGTGGCCATTTCCTTGGGTCCTATTTGTTCTCTGGGAGAAGAAGCTGACCCCCTTCTCATCCCAACCTCTCTTCAGGAAGTTGTAGAGTGCGATGAGGTTGACACTGATTACCAAAATGCTTTATAGAGATAGTTTAATTTATCCACTTCACACATATTGAGGGGGATTGTGGTGATCAGGGAAGTCCTCAATGGCTGGACCAAGATACATGTTGAACCTTCCTTTGAAAAAGGCCAGCAGTCCAACCTAGAGAATTGCAGGCTGGTTGGCCTGACTTTTGTTCTTGGGAAAACCAAGGAGTGAGTTGTCTTTGAGTACTTTTTTTTGGGTGCATGTAGGAGAAAAAATGTTCTGGAAACAGACATCATGAATTTGCCAAGAGTAAATCCTGCCTAGCCAGTCTGATTACCATCTATGTATGATAATAGCTGTACAGATAGATGATGTGAGGGCACTGGGTGCCACTTACATCAACTTTGGCAAGACTTTTAAACTGTTTCTGGATTAACCTTGTATCCAAATAGATGGATGGATGAATAGGTGGATCGAGTATTTGGAAGTTGGGCTCACAAAGTAGTAGTTAACAGTCCATATTCTACCTGGAGGTTGAAACAGATGGACTATAGTGAGGGCTATCCTGGGACATAACCTGTTTGTCTTTTTTATCAGCGTCATGGAGGAGCTGATGGAGGACATATTCATCTATTTTGCAGATGATTTCAGGCAAAACTCAATATGCTTGACAGCAGGGTGACCATTCAGAGGTGTATAGAGAATTTGGAGGAAAGAGATAATTTTTAAAAAAGTCAGCAAACGCTAAGTCCTGCCCCTGGGTAGGAAGAACTCCTTGCATCAGTACAGGTTGGGAATGCCTGACTAGGAAGCAGCTCTGTGAGTAGGGCCCTAGGGGACCTTGGTGGGTAGTAAGCTGAGTGTGAGCCAGCAGAGGACCTGGCAGTATCAAGGGCCAACAGCATCCCAGACTGTATTAATAGGAGCACAACATGCTGATGGAGGAAAGAGATTATTGCCCTTTACTAGTCATCACATCTAGGCTATGACAGACTTGTTTTGGTTTTCCTAGTACAAGTTAAACATCAATAAATTGGAAAAAGTTTATTGGAGATTAAAAAGATGGTCAGGGCTAGGTCTCTTGCTCTGTGAGGAAAGGCTCAGGGAGCTGAACTTAGTAAGAGTGAAGAAGTGGCTTTGAGGGGACCTAATCGCATTCACTAGTGCCAGCAAGGAAAATATTAAGAGGACAGAGTGAGGCTCTTTAGAGCAGTGCAAAAGATATTTATGATTGACTGAATGAGCAAGGTAGGGAAATTTAAGGCTATGTTTTTCTCAACTTCCCAGTCCACAAAGTACATATTAAAATCTTCATATGGTCAAGAGTTGTTAGTATCATAACTCATATTATTGAGACCCGAGTGGAAGGGAAGCACTCTAAGTAAATCACAGGCAGGAGATACCTGCTCTTTGGAGTTTCATGGATTCCTCAAGATGGGAAAGGATGAAACAGAATCCCCAAGTACTAACTTAATGGCTCATCATTACTCACAATCAAGTGTCTTGATTGTACAGTGCTCACATCCTTTTCCAGGCCTTGTGCTGCTCATGTGAGGCAGAGGAAACCCTCTTGAACTGTTTGAAAGCTACAGTTTTGTCACTACTGTCTTAGGCAACAGGAATTTTATTATTTGAGTTACATATGAAGTAAAGGTGCTTTGCATGAGGACATGCCAGTTCTGTTCAGAAAAAATAAATGGTTTACTTTTTTTTCAGATGGGGTGGTTTTGCATGCTGTACGCTCAAAAGTGCTGTGAAAGATCATGCCATTCTATTTTCATTAACTTTTGAAACTTTTTTCTTAATCTGTAGTTATGATTTCCTTACAGAGTCATCCTCCCTTTTCATTCCTCTCAAAAACACCAAAAATACTTCCATTCCTTTTTTTTAAATATTACACAAATGGTAAACATTTTAAATCCATAAGTCCTTTCTTTATAATCTGACAGCCCTTTATTTCCATTTATCTTTACATTACTATAAATCGATTGCTGAATTTAGTTTGAAATGGCTTAATGTTTGAAAGTGCTCCTAGCTTTAGACAATGTCAGAAGAGAGGTTTTCGTTCCATAGAGCTTGTACTTGGCAAGGGTGTCAGATATGTTGAATAAAATATGCGACTTTCAGTGACAAACTTGTATATGTGCTTCTATTCCTTTTTGACATTTCTTGTAGTGAAATTGTGAATTCCTCTCTATAAAAATACTTCTACATAATTTATATATTTGAAATTAGGGGAGTGTCTGTAACATAACTGCTAAATTACTTCCTGTGATTAAGAACAAATGGAATTTCTTTAAAGCTGCATTGGGCTGTCAGAAGAGAATCTATGGATGTGTTTCTGTTGTACCTTTTTACATTTGCCTTCAGGACCCTGGAAAGATGACTGATCTGAGCCACATGAAGATCTTGTCCATGTTATGACTGGGAAAGTCTGAAGACTGCTGGTGCAAGCACCTCTTGCAGAGCTGGATATAGATAGGACGGGACTTATACACCTAAGGAAAGGGGCACTGCACATCAAAAATGGAAGTGGTGCAAAGAGCTGTCTGGACCCAGAAGATTGCTTTCTTTATTAATTGGATACGACATAGTAAACCTTTGTTTCATATTTGCTTGGGAATATAGGAAAGTGAGAAAGTATCACCCTTCAAAATACTTCTTATTATTGAAGACATTTGCAAGGTTTGGTTCTTACTGCAGGTATTTTGATGACCTATAAATTCCCTGAGATCTGAATGATACCATTAATACAAAAGTGATAAAACATGCAAATGAATTAATGTTTAACCAGTTGAATAAAGTATTCAACGTGCAAAAAGATTCTATGACCCAGCTGAGCTCTAAGTGAATTTGTAAATTAAATAGCTTCGGTTATGAAAAGACTTGTGTAAGAAGTGATTACTTCTTGCTTTTCATAAGCTGACACACATAATATTTCTTGGCTATCACAGATTTCTCAAGAAATTGTTATGAGGATGAAAAGGATAGCAAACTGCTAGCAAGTTTTTGTTTAGTTAGAGCTCTTCTTTTGATCATTTAAAAAGGAAAGCTAATATTTTTGTTTGAGTTCTGCTCAGCAGGAATGATAAATACTAACTGGGATTAATGTGAACTCCGTTTAAAATGGCAGTCAACACAGTAAGTTCTCCTGCAATGCATGTGAATTATAACACTTATGTTGTCAAAGTAAACCATACTTGGTTTACACACTCTCTCAATTGGCATGAGAGGATCCAAGAGAAAATATTTTAGACAACAGTCTAAAAGGGGTTCTCTAAAGAGAAATGGCAAATATTTAATGTCTCTTTAAGGAATTCAAGGTCAGAGTAGCATCCCTTCTAAGGGAGTCCCCACAAGTCAGGGTAGAAGAACTATCCTTTGTTACCATGATTTAGTCCTTAATTTGTATTATTTATTTTCTCCAGAAAATAATAATAGTAATGATAAAAATATATATTTACAAAACAATGCAATTGCTTACCACCTGACCAGCCAATCCCTGAGAAGTGGCTGCCCTCCAGCCAACTCCCCATATTTTTAGTTTTTTTTCACATGATATCATACAGTATGGAATACTCCTCCAGCAATTTTAGGTCAGCTGTACTGGTTCTGTCTCCTCCAAGCTCCTTTGCTCCTTCCACCCCCTTGTGGCAGGACAGTACGAGAGGCTGAAAAACTAATAGCTCTGTGAAGCGCTTCTCAGCAAGGAGCTGAAATAGCCTTGGCTCTGTGAAGCCACTGTTCAGCAACAGAAGAAACATGGGTGTGTTATCTACATTGTTTTTCTTCTAAAGCCAAAACACAGCATCATACCAGACACTTTGAAGAAAATCAACTCTATCCCAGCTGAAACCAAGGCAATGTATTCTGAGTAAGCTTTTTTTCAGACTTTGAACAATGCATATAAAAATAATCTCCTAGCTTGCTTTGATGGTTTCTCAATAGTAAACCCAATCTCAGTGCACAAACTCGTTCCCTCAGCTCTCCCCATCACGAGTTTCCTTTGCACCTCTGACTAACTCTGCTTTCTACAGGGAGTATTGGCTGAGTAGTCCCATACACCTACTCTCAGGGTCCCATCCAGACTTAAACCTGGCAGAAAATTTTAAGTTCTCCAAGAACCATACGGACATGCTGAAACTTGCCTGAAAATGAGATTGCTGCCTTATGGCTTCAGTCAGAACATTTTTTGAGGGGGTGTGGATTGCAAGGGGTGGTGTGAACAAAGCCAAAACTAGACACAGAAATGAAATGAAGAATAAAAGTCATGGTGTACTAATCAGCAATCCATTCAGCTTCTTCAGACATTAAGGAGATAAGTAGATCATATGGACTGAGAGAGAGAGAAATATAATAAATAAAACAAATTTCCAGAGCAGCAATTTTTTGTCTCTGATTCAGACTTTATGAAGCCATAGATTCCCTTTTTAAAAAACAAACAAATAGAAAACTTTTCTCTTTATTTCTCCTAAGGGCACTGGTAGTCCCTAAGGTCTCTTAAAACTAAAGAACTGGAAAATAAACTAGACTGCTCACTTAATAGACCCTGTTCACACTAGATTGTGACTTACTTCCCCAGCAAAGAAAATGCCATTCTTCTTGGAGTGTTTGGGTCGTTACTCTCCGTGAACTAGAACAGCAGAACAGAGAACTACATGGTGAGTGCAGCTGTAATGCTGTTTTGCATAAAACACATTTTATATTGGGAGCATATGAGTTCTTCCAATGCAGAGCATATTCTCCTACGAAACAGAAATGAATAAATATATTTAAATATGGAGCTAGGAAAAATGTGGAAAGAAAAAAATAGATTAGTTTCACTTTCAATATAGCAGAATTTCATTTTTTAGTCTAAGTGTAGAGTATTGTGAGGTTATAGTCAGTCAACTGCCTTTAACAGAAAATACTTATGACGAAGGCAATGTGTTTGATTGTACTTGAAAAAGGATGTGTGCAGCATATTCCTGTGTTATTCATAATATTAGTGTATTTAACAGATGGGAACTTTTAGTGAGTCCTAAAATAATTACAAGATAAAATCTTCATATTTCTGTATGAGTATTTGGATAATTATTATTGAAAAAGCAAAGTCAAAATAAATGTATCCATTACAAATTTCAACTACAAAAAGGAAGAGAATAAATTTAACGAAATTTCAAGTACTAGAATCTGCATTTTTTTGGCTGGGGAGGAGGGAGAAATTTGAGAGGGTAGAAATGATCACATTCATTACTTAAATATTTATTTGGATGCGTACCTCATAGAATCATAAAATCATAGAATCACCAAGGTTGAAGAAGACCTCCAAGATTATCCAGTCCAACCAGCCACCTACCACCAATATTTCCCCACTAAACCATGTCCCTCAGTACAACGTCTAAACATTTCTTGAACACCTCCACGGTTGCTGACTCTACCACCTCCCTGGGCAGCCTGTTCCACCACCTGGCCACTCTTGTGGAGACAAGAGGGACACCTTGGTACACTATGGTGCTCACAACATATCTAAGAATCAGTAAATGCATGAGCATTCAGGGATTTGACTTTAGGTGCAGTCATTTCAGACTTTAAGTGACACCAGGTAACAGAAATGTTTGAGAACAATTATTAAGATGTTTATATTCTCACTTTCGATCTCCTACTACACACTTAAGGGTTGCAGAGAATGCATACTGCCTCCCTTTCAGATATAAGAAGTTATTCCATAGTCCTTTTGACTATTCATACATATTCTAGATACTCTCTAAAAACATATTTGAAAGTATCTACACAAGGCTCTAGGTGATATACACATTACACTTGCATAGTTCTCTCAAAGATTGTATATTTAATCTTCCCAGGAACTCAGTTCTCCAGGACACATTACCTGGTAAAGTTCACCAAACTCTTAGTTTAACCTGGGGCCAAAATCTGATGATGTACATCAAAGTGTGATATTTTATATTTTATCTTCACAGGTAATCAGTTCCTTAAGACACCCTACCCAATAAATCTCAACAAACTCTTAGTTTAATTTGAGGCCAAAATCTGACAATGCCACTTAGGTCATATTTCACCAATTTCAAGAGGAAATCTGGCAAGTGGATCTAGATTTCTAAACTTTCCTTTCATCCCTACCATAAATGCAGGCACAATTGTTCCGTGTAACTGTAGACATAAAATATGTCAGTTAGCTCTCTGACGACTCAACTGTGATGCCCAAACACGATAATGTCTATCTGATAGCATTAATGTCAATACTCAACAATGTGTGAAAAATTAATTCTTTGTTTATTTGGGCACAAAATACTATACTGTTTAAAATTGTGTTTAGTGACTTGCCTGAATCACTTGGATGGTATCTCTACATCATTCTTTTTTTCTTTCAGCTCTTCACACAATTTATCTTTTCTCTTTGAATTTCATCTGGAACATCTTTGGAATCTCTTCCCACCTGTTCAAATGCTTGTTAACATAGAGAGAATGCAAAATTTAGCTTTGTAAGTATCTTAATACCCTCCCCTTTTCTCTTTTGTGTTTCTGCAGATAAGTGCATGTTTCTGTCGGTTTTTCTCTTGTTAAAATACAGTTTCCAGGGCAAAAAAAACCCACATGCATTAAATTCCCTACCTTACTAAACTACTAGCCTTCAGGAGAAAAATATGTTTTGATAAATAACAGTAATACAAGAATAGCAGAATAATTAAATGAAAATAATACATTAGAACTTACATACTTATCTTACAGACTGTGCAGAAAAGTTGTTTCTTAAATCTCAAGGGATCAGGAATATACCAATAAAGGAATAATAATTCTCTATTTGCTCCACCATCTATTTGCAGCCGTAATAATTTGTACAGAGTATATAGAGGTCTTTATTACACCTACTGGGCTATTTTCATTTCAGAATACTTAAATGGTGGCATTACTAATGCAAAAACTCACTTTGCATTGTTTGATAAATATTTGTGATCTTAAGAGGCACTTTCTGCTTTTGATGCAATGACTTCAAGATTAAAAGCATGTGGATATTATGACATTACCGTGCATATTTGTTACACAGGATAGTCTAAGAGAAAGTACGTCTTTTGTGGTCAACATTTAACAACTCCCTGAAATGTTTCTTATATAAAGAGATTGTACATATGTGTAAAGGCATGTCCCTGTCAGTACTAAGAGAGATATACTTTCTCTCCCATGCTAATGTATTACTGCAGTTCCTACAGCAGCATAAGTAGGAGACACATGTAAAAAACTAGTTGAAGTGTTATGGAGCTTAAAAATAAGTCTCTTAACTTTAATTGCCTTCTATAGCCTGCCAACAAAGTCATTGAGCCTTACTGACATTACACTGCCTAAATTAAGTCATGTGTAACATTTCAGATCAGGTGAGAAAGGCAGCTTTAGACAGGAAAGATCTTGGGGATTCATGAGACTCAACTAGTTTCAGGATCTAAATTTACACCACAACCAGTCTCAAGACGGAGCAAGTCAAGAGCTTGGTATCCTTCCAGAGTATCTCCATATGGGCACATAGTTATGTGCAGTCAGGTTTTGACAACACTTCAAGTTGAGAGTTAAATTTCTGTAATCATTGAGGGTTATTGATCATAAGCTGCCACATTAATGGGTAAAATATACTTGTACATGTCTCAGCTAAACAGTTTTAGGAGGTCCATTTTTCTCCTGGGGCATGCTAGGAGTACACGGGCATGGACTAAGCTGATGAACGCTAATAACTCAAAACTGTTGCCACTGTAACTCAGAAACGTTAAATACCGTGTTTGCTCCCTTTCTTTGATCTCTCAACACCAAAGCATTATTCAGATTGATTCTCTCAGCTTATCTCCACCTCTAGTTTCCTCTTAATCAATCTCAGAAAATGAAGAAAAAAAAAACGATTCATGAGAAGAAACACATTTTCTCAGAGGGAGGCACATGAAGTAAAGATTTCAATCACTACTACTTTGCCTTCTTCAGCTGGGAGTTATTTCATTTGCGCATACCCATAGAGGTGAATGTCGCTGTGGGTGACGTAAGATGGAAGCCCCGATTATGGTTGTCCACACACCGACTATACAGCAGCACTCACCTTGTTCTTCACTACTCTTATGCTACAGGGGTTCTCTGCCTTTGTAAATTGATAAAAAGATCGTGGAAGGAGATCAAAGAGTCTTGAAAGAATCTCTTCTTGCTTTCTTGTGTTTCAAAGGGTACACAGTTTGTCTTGGAAATAAAGTTGCTACTCCTTGTAGCACTTCTCCCCTGTCTCCCTGTGGAGATGAAGCAGTAGAATCTAAGGCTGTATTATCTTGGCTGTTGTTTAAAATAGCTAGTATAATTAGTTCAAACTATCACTGCAAGAAAGCACATACATTAGTCAAATAACATCTGCCATTCAGTGCCTAAGCCTAAACATGATCTGCGTATCCAAAAACTCTTCTAGTAATTTCAGTGCAGTTTAATATCACCAACACTGAAGTACGCAAACAAAAGCAGACCAGTTTCAAAACAACAGCAGCAATGATATTCCTACTGTCGCTACTTACGGACTGTGTACAGCTTTTTCTAGAAATCAAGCAACATGGAGACTCAACATCGGTAGGACTCATACTATGGTTTAATGCTACACATCCTGTACATTATATCAGTTCAATTTCATGTGTACTTAAGACATTCAATGAAGATTGAAATTTTGCTGTGTTATTGGGCTGATTTTAATATTCACCAGGTGTCACTACTCATGGAACTATTAATTAATTTTAAAAGCATTTCAACTTAACATCTGAAAACTGAGATACCATGCAAACTATGTCATATCATGGTACTCCAAAGCAGCAGTGCAATGTCTGAGGCCCCATGTGCTCCAGCCTCATTTCACAGTGATAAGGTACATGGAGCGGGGACTACCTTTTGTTTTATGCTTGCACATTACCATGGTGGAATCTGGAGGTGCTACAGCAGCATGGTCTGTCAGGCAGACCGTGGCAAGTGTACTATTTTCTTGCCAAAAAATATAGCATACTAATATCCTTCAGATCTTTAGAGAATGGAACAAGGAAAAAAATATGACTTCTTCAAGCTTCTAATCCTTTCCTGGGTTGTTTTGGTGTAGCTGTAGAATGTTACAGATTGAGGACCACAGTTTTGTGACACAAGAAAAAGAGAATTAGCTCTTCTGCTTCATTTTATTTTGGGGGAAGGTGGGAGAAGAAGATTGGATTACTGACATTGACAAGAAGCAGGCCAGCCACCTCAAGGGTTTGTGTAACTATGGAGGATTCTCTTGCAACTCTCTAGGGATACCTGCATTCACTGCTCCCTTTTCTTCTCTGAAGCACCTGTATACCAATGCACACAGCATGAGGAACGAACAGGAATAACTAGATATCTGTCTGTAATCGCAAGCCCATGACCTCAAATCTTTCTTGTCTATACCACATTTGTAGCGATCCTTGGCACATACTGGCCCCAAGGATTGCATCCTGTTTATTTAGCTATGTAAATGTAGTCACAGGAGTCTGCTGAGTTGCTGCTCCATTAGCACAATCTACTTCCAGAACTGCAAAACCTATCTTAGCACCTACCGGACCACTTTTTCTACAGAGAGGTCTCACAGGAGTTAGTGTACTAAGGTGCTTATGCCTATGGTGCACCAGTTCCTGCTGAGTCTTGTGTTCCGCTGTGCCTGCCACTGCTAGTTTGCAGCTGCTGTGGGTGGTTCTTAAGAATTTTAAGAATCATTTGGTGATACACACAGTCCACACAAAATCCACATCACATAAGTAATATATATTTGACATAATTGCCTTTTTCTCAAAAGGGCTGTCTCCCCAGGGCTGTGTTATCTCAGTGAAGCAGCATGCATTTAATGCCTAAACTTCCCTCTGCTGCTTCAGTGCAGTTGTAGTACTGTCTTTACATGTAGTTTCCAAATCTACATACTCGTCAGGTCTACCCTGGCATAAACCTTTACTCCTCCACTCTCTAGCAGTTACCTTTATTCACCCTCAGTCTTATTCTGTCTTCTCACGAGGAGTTGCTTTTCCTGCCCTCCTGCCTCTCTGGTACGCCATGCTACAATTACTTTTAAAAAAGGGTACTTCATATTGCCTGTCAACATCAATAACACATTTTTGAACAAGACATTCAATTCAGTCAGAACAGAGATTGTATAAATTCCTGTAACCTTTCAAAACTTCAATAAAATTAAACATAAGTAATAGTGTTTTGTGATTCTGATGAGATCACACATTGCTGATTCAAAGATATTCAAAGATTTTCTGTACTGGGATAAGGACTATCAGCTCCTGACAATAACACTGGTCAGTGGGAATTACTGAAACAGTCACACACCAAGTTCTGCCAATGAGTTTTGTTTCATGGCATTTGACTTCTGCAGGAGTGCTTGCAAAATCTGTATTTCTCTGTCACGGTATTATCTAAGGGTCTGCATCCGTGACAAGGGGGACAGGCCCGAAAGAAAAAACGAGAAAAGAGGAAGGAAAAAAAAACTGCCGGCGGATAGGGGCCGGCCCCGAGCGCTCCGGCGGCTAAAGCGGCAGAGAAGCCACGGACCCACACCCTGGGGAAACAAAAGGAAGAGGGGAAAGCAAGGGACTCGTAGGCGGATCTAACACAAAAACAGCGGCACCAATCTGAGGAGGAACAACTAATTTTACTAAATATATCAAAATGAGGCTAGCAGAATTATAATAGAGAGTTTACAGGCTGAAAATCTTACACAGTAAACTGCAAGAGGACCACGTGCTTTCTCCGCCGGGCAGGAAGGAACAGACCCCGTGCCTGCCACGGCTTCACCCCCTCCCCTCCAACGCAAAGACCCCTGGGGCGTGCACCTCCTCCCCTCCCCCTCAGAGGGCCACACCAAAAAAGGTAGTTTGCAGTAACCAGGGAATTAACTCTTTAACTGCCCGTACCTTACATGATGTAATGATGTGGAATACCGACAACAAAAATCACAAAACCATAACATTCCCAAACATAAAAATTTACAAGATTTCTGCCCTTAGAAGGCATGCATATGTTAGCATGACATCCAAAGAACTAACAGTTCGCCAGATTTCGTTATTCACATTTTATTTTTCTGATGAGATATGGAGATTTTCATTCTCAAATCTCAATTTTAATGTCAGGGAACAACGAGAAAAAACAGAGAATTCCCTTCTGAGTACATGTGAATTTCTAAATAGCAGTAGAGGCTTGGTAGTTTTTCACACTCACTGTACCTCAAACTGGCTCTAAAACTTTGAATGTCCGCATGCAGTACAAATGTTATACCCCAGTTGTGCTCCTGTGTTCAAATTTCTGTTAAAAGTCGATGGCTACGCCACCCTATCATAAAAGCTGAAAAGGCAAACACTCCATCTCATGCTATTTAAAATAATATCAGAATTTAATTGTGATTGATTTAGAACTCTTTTGTAAATTACTGTTTTATGTTGAAGAACAGGTTTTCTGTTGAATCTGAGTTTGAGCAAAATCAAGATTAAAAAAAGATATGACAAAATGCTTTAGAATTAAACATAATTTAGGAATATTTCAGCAAGATCTTTATTATTATTCCCTATTATACTGTACTCTAGGCCTTACGTTCATCCATACACTAAAGGAACAATGTTTTGTGAATTGTTGATTTCTAAAGTATTATATCACTGCTTACATTCTTGTTAGTTTTTTGGGATTCTTACCATTGTCTTTGGTAGGAATTTCATTTCCTCATGTGCTTTATTTTTGCTGTTTTCTTTCTCAAGGTGATCTTATAGACAAAGTCTGTTATACTTCTGTTCATATCTGTCACCGTTAAGCAAATATATATAGTCACCATATGATGGTGAGATTAGTGAGAATTGCCCTTGTCTTAAACATTTGAAAATGTCTCTAAATTACAAACATTTTAAAATATTAAGGTGGTGTGCTGTGTTGCTTACTTTCGGAGAATAAAAGTTTCAGGTAATTTTTTTTTCATTTTCAGTGGGCATCTTCTCTTTATTTTCATAGTACAAGTTAAATGAAGCTAGTAAACAGTTCTGAGAATTTCTCAAACCAGGAAAACATTCTTTAGCTACTTTTGAGTCAAAGGCTTGAGAATAACCAAAAAAGAGATGCAGCCATTATTAGACAGATTATAATTAGGCTCACATGAATACATGAGGAGAAATATCTGTTTGATCCCTATGCAGCCTCTCTGCAGCTGTAAAAAGGATGGTCACTATCTCTGTCCCTGCACTCCTGAAGTGGGAAAGAGACCACAGACAGCAGCATTGCCTGCTCAACTAGATGGAGTGGACTACAGCTCTGTCCTAATTAAGGCCAGCTGTCACATTCTACCTGTCATATGCTCCTGTTTTTCAAAGTGTGTGGGAGTTGCCAGTTCACCTTTCCCAGTGACACAGAGCATATATGACATCCCTCATTGATGGTCTGTGCTAATCTGGAGAACACTGTATGTTAAATTCCCAGTAAATACATCAGTTTTTCACCAGCCACAGTGTCACAGCTTACTGAACAAGCTTTCAGTAAAGATATTTATTTTCAGACTTGTATTAATGCCCACTGAGCAAAGTCAATAGAAATCATTGCATCTCTAGAAGAAGCACCACTCATTGCAATAGTATCATAAAAATGAATCATCTGCAAGCTGCCTGCACTTACAGCTGTCTTGCTTAAGTTATTGGATGGCATGTTGCCTGCTCATGTGGTGTTTAGACATAGTACAGGGAATAGGTGTCAGAAAAGATGATTTTACCAGGGTAATTTAAATAGAATAACAACTGTTAGCTTGTTAGAAATAATTTCCCTTTTGGTGACTGAACAAGAAAGCATTGCTCCCTCATGAAGCTTTCCAGCCTGCTGGCACCTTCTCCCTGCTTCAGCATTGGGAAGTTGCAGTAAGTCAGGCTCCAAAACTGCTCATTGCTGAGGACCATTCTTGCTAGGGATACTGGAACATCAAAGAAACATTTTTCATCTTACTCAAAGTGAAAACCTTGCTTTGACTTTAAAGACAAGGAAAGTACAGAAGAGGAAATGTTTCCTAGGCAGTCGTGTGTTGTATTTTCTTCCTCTGTCTCTTTCTGGAACTCATTCTCCCCAAAGTACTTCATCTTTTCAACTGGACAAAGAGTTCTGAATTTTCTTAAACCTCTTTGATCTTTTGTAAAAATCTCCTTGAAGAAGATTTCTGAGAAAAGGATAAGCAAAGCCATGGCCTCTGTTTTTAAGCACTCTCAATTTTTATGAAGGAGATGCTGTCATCTCTCAGGTGGGTCAATTAATTGCAGGAATTTGAGTTTAATTAGCCTCCTCTGCCTGTTTAATTATTATTTTCCAAAAAAGTTAGAACTGTAGTTGTAAACATGAAAATAAACAACTCTCAGTTTCTCATCATAGTGCAACATGGTACAAAACACTTTTCTACTCCCACTCAACATTCAAAGAACAGAGCATCTCATATAGAGCACCTGCTGCCTTGCAGGATAGTGCCATATGTGATTATCCAACAGATTTATGTAGAGATATAAAGGCAAACTTAAGGTAGAGAAGAATGTTCCCTCTTACTGTGAGCTCTGCTTAGCTACCAAAAGAAATGTGTGTGGGTATGTCCATGTACCTTTTGTTGTCTTGTTTTTTTCATCTTAATAATTAAGTTTAAACAAGAAATACCAGAAAAAGTAAGACAGCAATATGAATAAAGATACTTGAGCAGAGATATGGAATACTACAATGTGTTACTGGTGTTTGATTTGCTTTCAAAATCAAATCATATATATCCTGAAAATATCATTTATTTAAGGATGTTAAGTATATCCTGGTTTCAAAAACAAAAGGTGGATTTTTCTTCTCTTACCTCAGTATGATAAAAATATTTTTATCTAATTAGTTTCCATGTCAATTGACTAATTTATCCCTAAAATATTTGGGTATTGAATTTTATGGTCAAACCTCAACTAATCAAGTTATATAAACTATAAAAGAATCTCTGGAAGGAGGGCAGAGTGTATTTGTTTCCTAAACTTCAGGAGTAAATGTTACCAAGGATGTGTACTTTAAGAGCAGACTTCACTCTAGTCAGCTGACAGCACTATAATAAGTAGAGAATGTTTCTATGAAATGAAGGAAAATTAATGACTTTTTTCCTATGAATCATTTGATTCCTTGTCTTCATTTTGGAGGAAAAAAAAGCCTGATACATTTTATGAACAGCAGCTGCCATCAAAACTGACTTCTGGGAGAATTCATTAGAATAAATACGAAGAAAAGCTTTAAAGAAAATTCAAGAAATAATCATGTTATACACAGTGGAGATAATAAGAATGAATAATAATCTTCATATCTATCATGCATTAGCATACAAACAATAGACATCTTATATTTTTAGCTGCTTTCTTTATTCTTTCCCCTCTTTGCGTATGCGATATGTCACTGGTTTGAGTTTTTTGCATCTCAGCTGACTTAAGGGACTAGCTAAATACGCGTATAATAAATCTGAACTATTTCAGTAGCTCTGGAAGCCAGGTGTGCCATCCAACTGCCCAACTGAAGCCTTGATGAAATCCTTGGAATGTAGTTGTATAACCTGTAGAAAACTAATTAATTCAAATCACATAAAAATAAAAGATAGGTACAGCCTCCGCTGCAGTCCCAAAGCTGCACTAATTTATCAGCTGGAACTAGTGTTAACAGGAACTTGAGTTAATTGATTGAAATGAACAAGATTCAACACGCGCCTTGAAATTTTGGGATAATTCTCCAGTGCTATTCATTTTGGTGACAGAAGAATTTCCCTGATGAGTGCATGGCTGGTAATAAATGATTTTTAATTCAACTGAAGTTACTGCACATAGATTCTTCCACTTCCAAATTTAAACAGCTTGAGTTCCAAGCACAAGTGGAGATCTTTTCAAATAGTCTATGAGAAGTCTCAAATAAGCAACTGTATGGATTCCATAGTTTAGGAATAAGGAAATAAAGCAAGCGAGTCCTTGAGAGGATGGAGAAATAACATGGCTCCTTACCAGCAAAGAGAACAATGCTTTTGATTTTCATGACAATTTAATGCATTGTTTTCTCCATGCTTGACATTTGTCAAGACACACCTTCCACAAACAGATATGAGCAGAAGGCTTGTCAGATAATGACAATTACCAAAATGGAAATCCATAAGCTACATCATAGCTGAATTGTGCAACACAAATCCAGTCTTGCATATTATGGAGGAGGTGAGAAAGGCAGCACTCTTTCTTCAATCTCACACTTCCCCTTCCTGCTAGCAGGAAGCTCCCAAATGGTTTTCTAACAAAAAAACATCCAACTCTTTCCAACCGGTTTCTATTTTTTTGGATAAATGAGGGAAGTAGGAGGAAACAATCCATCTCATTGTCCTACATGCATCATAATTTTTTCAGCAGAACTATTTTACTTCATAAAATGGCGCTTCTTCAGGTAAAAAAACATTAGTGGAAATACATTCATTTACAACAAGAAATCTCCCAGGATCATTCAGAGGGATGAATTTTAGAGGAGGTGAATTAGCATCCCATGAGGGATGGTTTATACATTTAAATGCTTAGTGCAACACTGTGTACCAGCTGCAAGTGGCCTGAAGCCAGCCTTGAGTGTAGAGCAGCTTCAAGAGTGGCAATTGCATCACTGGCTCAGGCACCTACGCTTCCCATGTGTTGAACACAGAGCGCTGGGGATGCTGAAGAGCTGAGAAAGTGCATAACGCAAGCTTCTAAAGATACTGGGGGAATCATGTTCCTGAAGTTGCACATTTCTACAGGACACGTACCTAGCTGAAGCGTTTTCTCTTTCTTCCCCAGTGTTAAAATGCTCAAAATGCTATTTTGCCTAATCAATTACACCTCCAGGAGGATTCAAGAAGAGTACATATACCTGCCTTGCTTATATCAGATTTTATCTAACAAAAAAGTCAATTCCAGATGACTAGTCAGATCTTTAGCAAAACAAAATTACATCTACCATGCCAAAGCTAAGCGAGGAAAGAGTGGAGTAGGTAAAAACCGACCAAAACAAAAAATGAGATACATAAGATCTGAGGAATGTAAGGAATATTAATTTAAATCTCTGCTCCAGCTGGTGGAAAGCTGGGATCCTGGAGAAGGTGAGCAGTTGATGATTCTGCATGCTCATGTATGTCCTCTTGGGTTCCTTCGAGCCACTCCCCCAGGCTGCTATATCCCCCTCACAGCTGAGGCATGGAAAGGAGGAGGTAATAGGAAGGGTTTGGCAAACAGTGGCTGTGCCTGTGTCACAGGGCAAATACACTCCTCAGTGCTCCCATCTCACTCCAATTATTGGAGGAGATAGTTCAACATATATATACCTGGAGAAAGACTAAGGCAGCAAGAGAGGCCAAATGCTGTCCAACTGATTTATTACAAATTCTAAGCAACTAAGGAATGTGGAGAATACAGGGAAGTTAGCGGACACAGGGCAACTGGTATGCACTGCAGCTCTTCTCTTCATGCACTCAGGCTTCGTTAGACAAGTAGAGGAGTGGCCCATGTCTTATGCTACATTGGAGCTAGATAGTGACTGAGGGCACTTGTCAAGGAACCAAGACATAAAATACCTGCCTGGCCAGACAGTCACAACAACTGGTGACCTCTGTCCAAATGTGAACAGGAACTTCTTGCTCTGAAGGTGGCTTTATCACTTGGACCCTGTGCCCTGCAGTGTAGAGGAAGGTGAATGTGTTAAGAATTCGTGGTCACCTCTGTCTGCAGTTTGTACATCAGCTGCTTGGCATTAAAGACACAGTGGCTTAACTGGTATATAATCTGCCAGTTACATTTACAAAATGCATGAGACACTATTGAAATCTTGCATTCTTGAAACACTTCTGATCTTTTTCATGTAGCCTCTCTATCCCCCTCTCTTCTGACTTGAATAAAAGTAGTGAGAGCAAAAAAAAAATAGAACAAGGTCTGAAGAATCTCATAAGTATACAGAGTATCATCTGTAGGTGGTGATAGAAAAATTACAAGAAATGTTCTTCTCTGTTACTGTATATAGATATGCCTGATTGGTCAAAGCCTGCTACTACAGACACCCAGAATATAATTGCATATGATGTTGCTGAATGTCATTAACCTGCTTGTTCCAGTAATCTCATTAGTAACTCTGCCTTTGAACTCAGTTTTTGTGAATTTTTCTTACTATCTCAAGAATTAATTTATCAGTTGCTGGCTCTTGCAATCACTTCCTTATCCCAGCTAAAATAGCACCATGTTGTCTGAGCTACTTCAGCTCTTCCCTCCATGTCAGTCATATGTTTCTCTGAATTCTGAGCTGTCATTCATTTTAAATGCAGCCACATGAATGGTTTGGGTCTTGTTCTCTTTCTCTTCCCAGGCTCCTGGGAAATTTCCACATTCTATTTGTAATTTTCAGGAGTCACTGTCCTGTTCCTCTAGCAAGGCAAAGGAGATAAGATAACTTTCAGCAACATCCCATTTTCAGGAATAAGCTAGTCAGAAGTACAAACTCAACTCTCCAAGTAATGTTTCACTAGTTTCTCAGGTAAGTATCAGAACAACTCTATTAAAATATTATCAGTGTATGAAATCTTCATCTATCAGTTCAAATAACTGGAACTCAACTTTTTTTCCCCAGTACTTTAAGAATATCCAGAAGAATACAGGACTGCCTGGAAGAACTTTTTTTTTTTTTTTTTTTTTTTTTTTTTGCAATGAGGTATTGATTTTGAGGAAGTTTTTGCAATAGAAAGGTTTATGAGATCCAGAGCACTCCGGTCACTTCTGATGGCAGATAGGAAGAGAGATCTGAAATGAAAACCTGGTATTATTGATCTAAAAAAGATGGTTTTGATAGAGTGTCATTTCTGAAACCAGGAAGATATGGGATTTGTTCCAGTGTGAAATACAAACCAATTTCAAAGCCTTAAGAGCTCATAAGACTGCCAGACTGCGTGGTGCTAATGAGTAACACGTCAGGAGGGACTCGCACAGTTACAAGATTAGACAGTTCTTACTCATTTTTTGTTACAGTATGCACTCTCTGAATAGGGGAATCTCTGAATGGCAAGATGTCATCTCCATTACAGCATTTGCAAAAAAGGGCTAATGATGCATGCTCCTTCATCTCAGGACAATGACATCCTGAAGGGTGTGGAAAAACATTCCACATACTAAAAGCATCCTGATGTTCAAGGATGGCTCTGAGGCAAAAACCACTGTTCTCTAGGGGAATGGATTGCAGGGGCAGAAGAAGCTCTCCCATTTCTGACCATGGAACACTGGGCTGTATGGTATACATTATATGGCTATAACTACCTGAAGGGAGGTTGTAGTGAGCTGGGGGTCAGCCTCTTCTCTCTTATAACTAGTGACAGGACGAGGGGGGATGGCTTCAAGTTGCGCCAGGGGAGATTTAGGCTGGACATTAGGAAATACTACTTTTCTGAAAGAGTGGTCAGACGCTGGAACAGGCTGCCCAGGGAGGTGGTTGAGTCACCGTCCCTGGAGGTGTTCAAGAAACGTTTAGATATAGCGTTGAGAGACCTGGTTTAGTGNGAGGTGGTTGAGTCACCGTCCCTGGAGGTGTTCAAGAAACGTTTAGATATAGCGTTGAGAGACCTGGTTTAGTGGGGTTATGTTGGTGGTAGGTGGATGGTTGGACTAGGTGATCTTGTAGGTCTTTTCCAACCTAGCTAATTCTATGATTCTATGATTCTATGATTCTATGGTGCTGCTATCCCTGCATGAGTGAAGTTGTATGCCAGAAAGGTTATTCTTGGAGGATGGTTGAGACACAAGATGAGATCACATCCTTCCAGCAGCAGCTGCAATTGTTGTGCCCATCTTCGTGCAGGTATCTGGAAAAAAAGTCACTGAGCTGAGTCCCTCAGGGCTCTGCTGCTCCCTCAAGCTCTCCCACCTTTTCCTGTTCTGGGAGCAGGCAAGAAAGTTTGACCACAGGCAGCTCTGATAAAGACATAGCATGAACCAGCCCTCTGTCATTAGAGACAAAGACAGCATGGTTGGTGGTTTGACCTCAACTGACATATAAGACCCACCCAGTCACTGGCTCACCACCTCCTAGCAGGATGGGACAAAGGCTAGAGGGAGAAAATGCTAATGTGTTGAGATTAAAATTTTCTGGCTGCAGCAACCAAGCCCTGGTACAGTTCATGATCTTGAGTGACATAGGCCCAATAAGAGTGAAGTTCAGACCCTAAATTTTAGAAGAGCCAAATTCCAGATATTTAAAGAATTGGTGGATGACATCTCCTGGGAAATGGTCCTTCAGGATAAAGGATCAGATCAGGGCTGGCAGATCTTTAAGGATACTTTTCAAGAGCCCTCAACTCCCATGTGTAAGAAATTGAGCAGAGAAGGCAAGAAACCAGCATAACTGAGTAAGAACCTGCTGGTCAAGGCATGTTATAAGAAGGAAACACATAGGCAGTGGAAGCGGGGACACATGACCTGAGAAGAGTACATGGATGCCACCCACAGATGTGGGGATGAAATCAGGAGAGCCAAGGCAAAGCTGACAAGCCATCATTATTTGAAAATTCATGACTATCAGGTGAGGTCCCCAGTGACTGGAAAAGGGGAAATATCACTCCCATTTTTAAAGAAGGGTATTAAGGAAGATCCATGGAACTAGAGACCACTAAGTCTCACCTCTGTGCCCAGGAATATCATGGAACAGATCCTCCTGGAAGAGAGGATCTGTTAAGGCATATACACAATAGGGAGATGATACAAAAGAGTCAACAAGGCTTTATCAAAGGCAAAAATGAAGAGAGACATTTTGCTAGGTCCTGTAGTGATAGGATGATGTAAAATGGTTTTAGACTAAAAGAGGGCAGATTTATATTAGATACAAGAAATTCTTCGTAACAAGGGTGGTGAGGCACTGAAACAGGACAAGAGAAGTTGTAGAAATTCCATTCCTGGAAGCATTTGAGATCAGGCTGGATGGGCTTGGAGCAACTTCTAGCAGAAGGTGTCCCTGACTATGGCAAGGGGAATGGAACTAGATGACCTTTAAAGTCCCTTCCATCCAAAAACATTCTATGAATTTATGATTTCATCACAATACATTGCATGAAATAAATGAAAAAATTCTTTGGTCTTTTCTGTGCTCTCTCTTTTACTTTCTTGACATACTTCCTTTTCTGTTCTAATATTTCTTGTCCTACCAAGAGTAAGAAAACATGTCCAAAATTTAATTTTCTTTTAATTTTTAATCCAGTTTATAAGTTTTATAATAATGTTACTCTTTTAATGATTCTTTGTTTTAGTTCTTTTGCAAATATACGAAATAGTATTTTTTCTCCTTTGCTTTTGTTTCCTCTCTGTTGAGCTATTTGTAACTTTATGCAAAAATTAAACTTTTTTCTATTTATGCATTTTCCTTGCTCTAGACTCTTTTTCAGTCTTTTCTTCTGCATTTACACTAGCAGCGATAATTTTCATTTAGTTTCATATCCAATAAAAGATTTTGATTCTCCCCCCCCCCCGGAGAAAGTTTTCATTCATCAAATATTTTTCCTTCATTCTGTATCTACATATCCCTGAAGTAGTAGCCAGTAGTCATTAGATATTGGATTTTCACAAGAGCAAATGAAGCTAAGAGATTTTTCCTCTTTTTCCCCTGTTTTTTTTTTTTTTTAAAGTATGTGAACTTCAGTTCCTTCCAATAAGTTTATCTCCTGTATATTTTTATACAGGAGATAATTACTTTGTGTAGCTAATTACTTTGTGTCTCTAGAGTAGTGTTTTGCGTGTCATTTTCTTATTCTTCTTTTGACCATAATTGGCTGTTCAACTTGATTTTGAGAAACTGCTGAAAACGCATGATGAAATTTTCTTTCTACCTTAAACATCTACAGCAAATTAACTAGAGAATGCAAACAATTCAGAATAATGTGTACATAAAGCAGATTTCTTTCCTATTTAAGACTTTTTTTTAATGTCAGAGCAAATTATTGGCAAGCTATTGAGCAGAAACAATCCAATATCATTATTATCTGATTCTGGTATTGGATAGCAAGCAATGTATTGGCAGTGCTCAGCTTCTTTATACTTGCAAGTAGAATAACTCTATTAATCTCTATCTGTACATGTGGAGATGCAGTCTTGTACCCATGAATTAAACAGGTTTGTAACCTAAGAAATGAAACACAGTGGTGATAATTCTATTTATAAACAAATATTTGCATGAAGATCTTAGGCAAGTTTTCTCTAATTTCTAGTTTATATTATACATGGACAAGCTAAAACTTACTTTAAATCTGAATGGTTGTGCAACTGAAGTCCAAGTTCATATTTCTGACATACCTTTGAAGGTCACGATGGTTGACTGTTTATGTTACTGAGGCTACAGAGACTCCAGCCTGACAAAATCCATAATTCTGTCAGACACTGAACAGCACAACAACCCATTCAATTCTGCCTTGAAATTTACCAGTAGTCACTTAATGTTTCCCTTCCACAGGGAATGTTTAAGCAGGTTGTTAATAGACGACTTTTCTTTGGTGAAGGAAGTGTTAAAAACATTCCTAAGATCTGAAGAGTCATTAGGCCCTTTTATATCCAGTTTGTGTGTCACTGTTCTCAGAATAAGGCTTACATTCTTGAAAGTGTTTTAACATGAACTGTCTTTGGGGATCGTTTTAAGGCAATTAAACCAAGTTAAGACTTAACAACTTTGCTAAGTATGAATGGGCACATTTCAGGGAGTAGGGCAGTTTGTTTGTAAGGGAAAGACTTTAGCCTATCCTTTGAGGCTCTGTCTTCTGGCAATACTGTAGTTCCTTACTTTGAGCAACTCATATATAGATTATTTCCCATAACACAAATATAAGCTCATGTTCCTTAGGAGTGGAGAAATGTTTTGTTGGTAGGTTGCTAGCGGAAGAGTGTTCTCTGTGGCTGCGTTGTATGGGTTTGAAGGATACTGCTTTCCCAGGGACTCTCTGTACATTTCCTTTGAGCCTTAAATTGCTTAAGAGTTCTTAAAATGTAATTGCAGAGACTATTTGTCTTCTATTTGAGTGTGCAAGCTGAAATAAAATGCATAGCTTCTGCTGAAGACACAGATGAGATATTTCTAAGCTTCAAATTCTAACAGTTCTGTGTGGCATATTCACAGAAATACCACTCAAGAGAATTCATAAAATTACACCCCTTTGAGAAGTTTGGATAATTCTGAATTCTTAAAAGCAGAATAAAACTTTACCCAACTAACCCTCTGCTTTATCCAGACCTTAAAGTCTCATATAACTTCAGATCTTCTTAAGACACAGCAGTGTAGAAACCCGTTGGGAAAAATTTGACCTCTCGTCAAGTCTATTAGAGTCCATGGAAAAATTTCCTGTTAATGCTATTTTTGCCATTGACCTCAGCAAAATTTTATCTCTTTTCTTATATTCAATAAATAACTGTTTTGAAATATACTTTGCAAATTAAATTTCAGCTGTCTTTGAGTATTAATAACATACATTTTTATTGTTATTTATCAAAGATTCAAAGATTTTTTTAAAATTATTTCTTCAGGAAGTTTTGGCCATCAGAAAGAACAGATGGTGAAAAGAACATATACTTTTAAAAATCTGATGATGTGTCAGCATAGAAACAGGCTACAATATTTTGAAGCACACTGAGGTCATTGTATTAAGTTTGTGTGCTTTGAAGAAAAACCAAGACACCATTCATGGCTTGTATATTACAGAGCAAACAGAATGTTTACCTATTATGAAAATACTTCAAATTTAAGGTACATCTTTAAAATGGCTGTTATGGGTAATGCACTAGAGGAAGATGACCAAAAGGAATCATATCTTTTTGTCACAGCATTGGCAGAAGCTACACAAAGGGCAAAGGCTGGTGTTTGTTTTGGAAACAGGGCTGAGAGGTAGGAGCTTTAAAGGAAATGATGAACACACTTGTGCAGATAGCAGTACTGCCTTTGTACTAATTAAGTCTGTGAATATTGGAATAAACAAACACCACTGCACTGAGTTAAGCCACTTTCTTTCCCAGTACATGCTTTTCAGGATTTTCCTAATCAGAGAAGCTGAAAATCTCATGTCTCTCTGAGCACAAGTATTTCTATATATTTTTATTTTGATGCTTCTGTGGCCACCTTATACTTGCATTGTGATGTTATCCAGTGAGACTTGCAACATAACAAAATGTGATAAAGAAAGAAATGTTACATTCCTATTGACAAGAACTTTTATCTACAAAAAGTTACATCCCTGAAGACTGTATGAATGTAAGTGTTGTAGCCCAGAGTGGCAGTTTTGCATTTTGAATACAATTATCACAACAGCTATTCACATTTCAATTATTACTAAGAGTCACTACCTAGCTTCTGGCAATGCTCAGTACACAGAGTTATTCTGCAAACATGGAGCAGAGTGAAATTGTAAGAAATTTAAAGTGAAATTGAGGGAAAAATAAGCACATCTTAAAAAAGCAAGTGACACAGACAACATAAGTCTGGAACAATATTCATCTAGTGGGCATTAAAGCAACACTCTGCTTCAGTCACATGAATTTTACCCCAACTATTCCAGATTTCATTTGGTGCAATATAAATACCACTTGTCCAAAGGAACACTTTAATATGTTGTTTTCCACACACTTGCAAATGTGCTTGCATATCTCATTTTAAAGGTTGCTGTGCCATTTATAGGTCTCTGATCAGTTTTACCAACTTACTTGCCTGGCAGCACTCTCTATGCTGTAAGAACAGCTCCCATTGCTCCTATCAATTCCTCCTACTGCTTCGACAAAGTGGACACACAGTTTGGGACAATACCATAGGCTTTTAGCCACACAGACATAACAGCTATATCAGCCTCCAGATTGCAGGAATGTGGGTGCTGCGCTACTGCTGCATTTGGAAGTAAAAATCCTTCCAAACTTCCTTACACAAGTGATTAGCCTAATTTTCTGGGTTTTCTTTTAATTTTATAATTTATATATAGATACACATTTATGTCTTTCAAACAACACTGTACTATCCTTTAGGCTGATCTTCCTCCCCCCCCCCCAACAGTTCAATTTTATTTCCCTGAAAATTATTCTCTACATGTTCCTGTCATTGAAATAACAGTCCGCTAACTACAGCATCACCACAAGACACCCTGCATTAGATACCATCTTACTGAAGGCTCAAAGTGTCAGACAGAACGACTTCCCTGAAACAGTTACAATACACCAAGACTTCAGTGGTTTACTAAGAATTGTCTGACCTAGAATTCAATTTACATTTATTGTAATCACTGATAGAAGTGGATGAAAAGAAGACAATTTTCTACATTGATGTGTGGAAGTTCCACTGTCACATGCTTCTTTAAGATAACTTAATAAAAATAAGAATGAAAGAATATTTTTCAAGATCCTCCATATATGGATGAAGAATTATGTAAGCTTATGATTTCCCATAACTTACAAGACAATTTTTTGTCTAATGTATCATTTTTCTAGCTATCATTAATATTATTCATGGAATAGGAACAACTGATGAGCAATTTTTCTTTTACTTATTCAAGGAAAAGTTCCTTTCTGATTAGATCCCAAACTATGCCATGTATTTGCATAACGGTGCATTACAGGACCATGTTAGAGACTTACTGAGCAGTAGCAGAAGGCAGATGGTCTTGTTGGCTCTAACATTTGGTTCAGTTGTAGGTTTACAATTTTAAGGCTAAGCTGGATAGGTACATGCAAATATTTTGTGATTCTTCACTTTTAAAAACCTTCCCTCCCCCTCATCTTGCTTCAGTTCTGGTTAAGTTGCACTGAAAAAACTAGAGGTCCTTCTTAGCAAGGAGCTGACTATAAGCCAGCAATGTACCCTTGCAGCAAAGAGGGGAAATATCCTCCTGGCTGCATGAGAGGAAGTGATCCCAGCAGGTGGAAAGTGGTGATCCATTCCCTCTACTCAGCACTGACATACCTGGCATACTGGGTCCAATTCTAGGCTTCCCCGTAAATGAGAGACACAGACATACTGGAGGGAACCCAGCAAAGAGCCACTAAAATGATGAAGAACTTGGAGCAGAAGTCCAAAACCCCAGAGACTATTCAATTTCTGAAATACTGTGTTTCTCAGTTAAGAGGGGGGCTCTGTCAGGGTGTGATAGAGGAATGTGCCTTTACACTAATGCTTCTTTCTATACCTCTTCCTTCTTTCTTCTCACCCTTCTGATCCATCCACAAGTAGGAGGGGTTTCTATTCATTGAAGGTATGGAGATTAATGAGTGTGGGGAAGAAGTACCAGTACTCCATACCCTTTCTTAAGTAAATAATCTAAAGAACAGATGGAATCTTATTTCCTTCTGTGGGACTAGAAGGTGCCTTCTTCCAGCATGAAAATATTTGTTTATATAGAATATCATCTTCATTGTGTCCATACCTTCAGAAATTCTCTAGCGTTCTTTCACATTTCCAGAGATTTATTGATATACTTTATCCCTTTAAATTATTTTTGGCTTCTGCTTAAAGAATGTACCATCAGAGTCCACTTCCCCAACACCAAATTATATAGGATATACACATCATATTTGTCTCCAGGCCTCTTTTTGGACCCTTCCAAGATACAATTATGACTTTCTCAGATAAATCATTTTGTTTTGATTTAAATCTACAGTCAATGAATTGATGTTTGGATTCCATTGCAATCCTTTGGAATAAAGTTGGGAGCAGTATTCCCTCAAGCCATGGCTTAAGCATGCATGGATGCTCGTTGGTGCTAACCCTGACAGCATTGGAGGACTGTCTAGCATGAAGGAAGCAATATCTAGGGCAGCTTCAGGTGCCTACCAGAATTCTTGATTTGTTGCATCCCCCAAATGATCCCCACTGTCCCCCAGAGATCACTACCTTACAGGTGGCAGTGTGGAACACAGAAGTTCTGCATAAATCTTGCAGACAATCAGTAGTGTAGTATATAAACAAGGAGTGAGTTGATTTGACATTGTTTTTAACTGGTAGCACAGAAGCAATTCCAACATATGAAGCTTGTCCCAGTATCAGGAAAGAGATTTTATTTTTTTTAATTAGTACTGTCAGTAGTCCCCTATACTAGAAGAAATTACAGACCTTTCCTGATACCTCATATAAACTCCTATTTGACAGTAATTCATCACCCTTTTGAGTTCCAGATTCTTTTCTTATTTAATTTGGAAATACAAGCACTCATACATTGGCTTCTAGCTGCAGTACAGTGGCTCAAGTAGAGCATAGATATCAACAATTAAAATTATTTTTTCCTTATAGTTTATCAATACTGATATTATAATGGATTATGGATAGGAATGCAGAGAGGTCATTTATGTAGAAGTAGTTAGATCTGAATCAAAGTACCAAAAAACATACAAGGAAAACAATCAAACCTGAAGTTAGTGAGTCAAGCTATTTCTAATATAAAGAGTATTGACAGTACAGTATTTACTTCAGCTGAAATTGATTTTCCTCTTTCAATTTCTCCACTGAGTTTATAGATTGACTTTCAACCAAACCAGAAACCTTGTACATGCTTCTTGTAGATTTTCCTTTCAAATTGTTGTCTCTAGACAGATGTAGCTGTTGAGCATTTGATGGACAAGCTCTGCTTTTGAGTCTTTAAAGTAATTTTCATTTTCTTTACAACATCTTGAGATGTCATCTGACGTATTTACTCTGATAAAAGAAGTAGAAATTATTTGTCAACCAAGACTGATTTAAATGAAAAGAGAAAGGAAAATAATCACTTAACTAGTACACCTAGTTAAACTAAATTGCCTTATGTTGATTAACTTCTTCAGAATTCACAAAAAAAAAAAAAGAAATTAAGGGATTTCATGGGTTATATTTACAATGACGCTTCACTTTGAAACATAAAGGATCAAGTTCGCATCTCCCTTTTACTCATGCCTTCAAAATTAGTGGCCCACTATTTTTGTGAGGCAGTTTTGGCTATATTTTGATATTCCCAGGCATGAAGCTCTGCTCTTAGAGCACCATCAGATTGCACCTTCCTACCAGTGAACTGAGAGGTGCACTGGAAGTTGGGCAGCTATAGGTGTGATGACCTCATTACTACACCTGTACATAAATGTTACCTTCTGTCCCTGCAAACAGAAGATGTATCTGCACACTACAGCTTCAATAAGGCTGGAGTGGAAAGCTTGGACTGCTGAGTCTCAGCAAGGCTGCCCAAATGCTGAAATTGGAAAGTGTTCCTCCTCTGCTTATAGCTTTGGCAAGCAGTAAAAGCACCTACAGTAAAATCACATCCCAGACCTCTGTTGTTGCATGAAGGGTGAGTTCAGATAAGAGTAAGGGAATAACAGATAAGAAGGAAGGATAAGACCTCTACAGGTTTTAATTTCCTTTCAAGTTTTTTCTTCTTGTTCAAACAGTTGCTAAATTTAATATTCATTAAAACCCAACCTTGAGCTGTTTTTCTGAGCTGGTAGGCTTTACCACATAGCATTGCTTCAGTTTTTAAAACTGATCTGACTCAATCACTCTAGTAGAGAAGGGCAATTTATGCTGTTGCAGGAGATGACCAGGAATATTGGTACTGAGGAGAGTTTAACTCTTCATAAAAGAGAATTATCTTCCAGTTGGAGAAGCTGAGCAAAAACTCTAGCCATCTTTACAGAGGAATTTGATCAGTGTATTTGGGGAATTATGCAACTCAGTCACCTGCAGAGCTGGCTTTAGGCAAGGCAACAGTAGGCAATTACTTACCTCACCACAGTTATTAACAGGAATACGAAAAAGAAAATTGGCTCACAACCTTTAGGTGTACCAAAGCCCTACAACTTCCTGATATTTCTTTTGGCCTTTCACAGTTTTAAATAAAAAAAAATCCTGACTACTAGAAGAAGGAACAAACTAATGCCTTAAATACCTATGACTAATTTTGTTCTCAGTGGTCTCTGACAAAATCTCCAGGGTGGAGTGGTGTCATATCACAGCTTCTCCTACACCCACCCACCCAGCCCCATCTTTCCTCATTGTCATGATTTCAGCATTGTTCTGCTTCCAAAAAAACAAAACTGCTTCTGACAGGTTCTTGGCAGTACCAGATAAAGCATATGTAGGCAGGCCAATAATCATATATAGAAAGAAAATTAAACTAACCCTGCTAGCAAAGGAGCTCTCTAACCATACAGCATTCCTTCCCAGAAACCAGCCTGAGCCCAAGAGATGCTCTCCTTTCAGTGGCTGCCCTTATAAGAGCCCTGGGTGGCTCCACCATGGGTCCACCCCTTCTGGTTAAGTGGGGAGCGCAGGTGCAAACAATTTGCCAGTGCTCCCTGGGCCAGCCACACCCCTTCACCAGGTTCAAGCCCTAGCCTAACAGTTCCCCTACAAGCATGCAGCTCAGAAGTGCTCTTCACAGCATACTACTTGGAGTAATGACTATTTGAATTTGCCTAAAAAACTATGTGTGTGTTTGTATGTGTGTGCGTACGTATATGTACGTATGTATGTATGTATATATATATATATATATATATCTCTCTCTGTGGGTCTCTATGTGGTCTCAAGTTACATTGCACTTGAGAAGTGATAACTGTTCAGTTCCCCAGCAAAATAATGCTCAAGTGCCACAATCAGGGATCCAGTGAGGGCCAACTTGAGCTGCAACTGTCAGTGTGGAGGCCCGCATAGACCACATTAACGTGGCGCATTAGGAGACAACTGAAAGGGATCAAAGATATCGCTGTCCTCATCCCACATTATACGTATCTTCCACTACTCCAACCCAGTCTCTTGCTGAGTAAGAGCTCAGATGTCATCACAAGGAATTTGTCATGATTGTGACTTGATGACAGAAGACATATTTCCAGTCCTTGATTGCTAAACACTTAGAAAAAATATTATTACCTTCAAGTTTCTCTTCTCCTACACAGTAGAGAGTGTGAAATAGAGACCTATCACGCATGATTTTTATGAAGGAAAATTCCATAAAGTATTTCAATATGGTAGTATTTGAAACGCGAGTGGAGAAGAGGGAGGGTGCATTTTGATGAGCATAATCTTTGGTAGGAGAGCCAGCTTTCTGAGAACCTTGGTTGCTAGCTCTTGTTCAAATGCTACTTAGATTTATGTTAACCCAGCTACTGGGAGTCTGCATGCTGAGACAAGCCAGGGGATTGAGAAAAATTAGAAAGAACGTGGAAGAATGTGTATGTATTTTCTGAAGCATTTCACTGTGCGATTGTGGGAAAAAAAAAAGAAAAACAGCAACAACAACAAAAATTAAGCATTAAGTAAAGGAAGGAGATGGAATAGTAGCTGCTCAAATCATACTGCTGCTGAAAGAAATACTTTCTAAGTCACAGCTTGAGGTGTAACTTGACTTTGTTTGGAAGGAAAAAAAATCTGGCAGTTGAGGAAGCAATGGATAAGGACAATCTGAAGAAAAATACTTTTTTTATGGGGAAAAGGGTGTGATAGAGGACAGTGAAGGCCTACTTTTGGAGCAAATCAAGCAAAATGGTTCTCTAAAGAGCAAGTAAAGGAGATGCTAATGAAATATTAAATCTTTGCCAAAAAATAGAAAACATCAGTTTACACAATATTTATGATAGATAAATTATATATCCTCCTAGAAAATAGAATTAAAAAGTAGCAACTCAAAGAGACGCTTGGAAAATTCCAGATAGAGATCATGAAATTGGAGAGTACTAGTGAATGGATAAACAACATCAGTGCAAAAGTACATTTCCTTCTAATCATTTAATGAATGCTTCTGGTATTTGATTTTAGCTATTTCCTCATCTAACTTAGATTTGTTTGTGAAATACAAGCTGGTGTTTCATGCAGAGCCTGAAGATGACAGGAATTTCAGGACTGGGTTTGGGTCAAGACGCAAGATTTCCTTAAAATGCTTCTTCAAGAAGCCAGCACTTAACAGATTCATTGTCCTTTAAAAAGAAAAAATGGATGAATAATACTTAAAATTGTCCTTAATAAAATAGTCACTTCTGTTTAAACAGTTCTGTGAGTCTAACTGTATGCCATGTACCAGTAGATATACAACTGTAAGGGTACATACGACAAAGACTTTCTGTGTGGTAGATATCACACAGAAGAAGAACAAAGAAATTGAATTATCAGCAATGAAGTGTAAAAACAGCACTTTAAAATCACTTTCTAAAATTTCGACTCCCAGATCTGTGTGTTACAGGAGCCTGATACACTGAGTTATAAGTTTTTGAAAAATGATTTCTAAGACTCTGTTTTATGTAAATTATGTTGTCTTCCGGTCTCAGTAGCTCTGGCACATTTTATCACCCCAAGCAGGTGGCAATTTGTTAGCTTTCTCTGCTTCAGCTCTGGGCTGGAAATTTTGATGAGTAGCATAGTAGTACGTTAGGCCTTTTTTTTCTCATTTTAAAATAACTCTATATGATGAACACTGGACTGTGAGGTAGATCTACTCGAACCATTCAAGGACTCCTCAGAACTAATAAATGTCATGAAATAGCCTCTGACAATCTGTCACTTTTTCAATAATAAAGAAGCAGGAACCAGCAGCTCTCTATCTATGAGCCTTAAGACTTAAACTACATGGGGACATGAGCCATTTTGGTGTACTTAGATTCACTTCTTACCACCAGTTTCATCTGTAAGCAGTGGAGAATACCTTATCTTAAGGCAGTCAGTGCTTCAGACAGTAGAAACCTGAAGTCGGCTAACCATGTCCCAAAGGGTAATCCCATTAAAAACAGTGTTAGGCCTGTGGGATGCATTTTTTGGAAGCAATTTGTGTTCCACTGATAACAGGGAAACCTTCAAAAGCAGAAGTTAACATCAAAGAGTTAACCCTATATAAGCATTGCATCATTAATTTTCAAGACCTTCTTACCTATCCTCCCCAGGGAGAGGCTGATTTTAGGCTCTAATGCAGTTGAAATTGCAGAGATCAAAACCCTTATGAAAGCTTTATTAGGGTAAGGAATATACTGTACCTACTACAAAAGATAATTTATATATCCTACCATGTTCCTGGAAACAGAATTTTGATAGATGCATGGAAGGCTAAGAACTGTCTGAAAACAGAGTGGCAACTCATCCAGTAAACATAACAGGCCAAGGACTGCTCTCTGCTCCTGTAGCCATCTGGCACAACACGTCCGCAGGACTGAGCTGTCTTCCATCCCAAAACAAAGCAGCCACACCCACACACCTACAGGACATGGTCACTGACCCATGTGAAATCTAGCATCATGCCTGGGAGGAAAAATAGTGTGCCTGGCACAAAATTTACAAAAGTACAGTGTGAACAGTTTTGTTCCAAAGCCCAGACAGATCCCCTGGTACTGTTTGTGTATTGGTACAGACTTAGCCAAACACTACAGTGGAGCAGATGCAGAATTACGGACAGCAAGGAGAGCAGCTAAGGCAGTGGATGTATTCAGGTCTGGACTGGATAAAACATTTCCATGCTGAGGTTCAGTAGATAAGGCAGAGATTTAGGATTTGAAAAATAGAGTTCAAACCATAGATAGCTGTTCAAGACGCGTTAAAAAAGTAGCTTAACTACAAATGCTTAGGCGTATTCTCCCTTTTATAATGAGAATGATTTAGTGTAATGTTAATGACATTTAAAGTGTCAGATGGTTTCTGCATTTTCTTTCACAGCTGCTGTATATCTGAAGGGATATATGAGGATAATTGGCAAATACCTTCTAAAAACAAGGTAATTTACAAATATATGTGAATCACCAACCCACATAAAGCTATCAGCAAGGCAGTGTTGTGTAAGATTGCTGTTTAAAAATTGCTGTACTTCATAGATATTAAATGATCACTATATCCTTAAGATAAGAAAAAAGTTTGGGCAAGGTTCAAATGTGGCTTTTGCTACAAATGTTGTTCTTTCAAGTTTTAGCTTAAATAATTTCTATAATATTACTGCTTATTACTACACATAACTGTAGAAGCCTGTAGAAAGATCACTCTGTAAATGGAATCCTGAACTCTTCCCTCAAGCAAATGTCTATGGTGTTTAGTGGGAGTTAGTCATGAAGTGTTACCAGCTCTTATGATGTTACTCAAGAATTTTACCAGTTTTGTAATAAATTATAGATATTCTGCATGGAAAATTTGACAGAAAACCTAGGAAACATTGAACTGTTTTTATAGCAGTTGATGTCAAGGTATATATACAGTCCCACCGATCCTACTGAACATTATGTTCATTACATTGTTGCAAAGGCAGTGTTTAAAAATACAAGTTTTGTGAAAGCCACAAGCCCTCTGTTGTCACAATACATAATAAGAAATGACTCTACCATGCTGAATCATAGAATCATAGAATCATAGAATGGCTTGGGTTGAAAAGGACCTCAAAGATCATCAAGTCTCAACCCCCCTGCTAAGCACCAACCACTAGACCAGGCTGCCCAGAGCCACGTCCACTCTGGCCTTGAATGCCTCCAGGGACGGGGCATCCACAACTTCCCTGGGCAACCTGTTCCAGTGCGTCACCACCCTCTGTGTGAAAAACTTCCTCCTAATATCTAACCTAAATCTCCCCTGTCTCAGCTTAAAACCATTCCCCCTTGTCCTATTGCTATTTACCCTCACAAACAATCGATCCCCCTCCTGTTTATATTCTCCCTTCAAGTATTGGAAGGCCACAATGAGGTCTCCCCAGAGCCTTCTCTTCTCCAAACTAAACAAGCCCAGTTCCCTCAACCTTTCCTCATAGGAGAGGTGCTCCAGCCCTCTGATCATCTTGGTCGCCCTCCTCTGAACTCGTTCCAAGAGCTCCACGTCCTTCTTGTGCTGGGGGCCCCAGGCCTGGACGCAGTACTCCAGATGGGGCTTCACAAGAGCCGAGTAGAGGGGGACCACCACCTCCCTCTCCCTGCTGACCACTCCTCTTTTAATGCAGCCCAGAACATAGTTGGCCCTCCGGGCTGCCAGCGCACACTGCTGGCTCATGTCCAGCTTCTCGTCCACCAGGACCCCCAAGTCCCTCTCTGCAGGGCTGCTTTCAAGTACTTCTTCCCCCAGGTTGTATAAATACCTGGGATTGCCCCGGCCCAAGTGCAGCACCCTGCACTTGGCCTTGTTGAACCTCATTAGGTTCTCGTGGGCCCACTTGTCCAGCCTGTCCAGGTCCCCCTGGATGGCTTCCCTTCCTTCCAATGTATCGACTACACCGCTCAGCTTGGTGTCATCTGCAAACTTGCTGAGGGTACACTCGATTCCATCGTCTATGTCATTGATAAAGATGTTGGAGAGCACCGGTACCAGGACTGAGCCATGGGGGACACCACTTGTGACCGGCCTCCACCCTGACATAGAACCATTTACCACAACCCTTTGGCTGCGACCAGCCAACCAGTTCTTAACCCACCGAACAGTCCATCCTTCAAATCCATACCTCTCCAATTTAGAGAGAAGGATGTGATGAGGGACCCTGTCAAAGGCTTTGGAGAAGTCCAGGTAGATGACATCCATCGCCCTCCTCCCATCCACCGATGCCGTCACTTCATCGTAGAAGGCCACCAGATTGGTCAGGCAAGATCTACCCTTGGTGAAGCCATGCTGGCTGTCTCGGATCACTTCCTTGTCACGTATGTGCCTTAACATGTCTTCTAGGAGGATCTGCTCCATGATCTTCCCAGGCACAGAGGTGAGGCTCACCGGCCTGTAGTTCTCCGGGTCATCCTTTCTCCCTTTCTTAAAAATGGGAGTAATGTCTCCCTTTCTCCAGTCACCAGGGACTTCACCGGACAGCCATGATTTTTCAAATATGATGGAGAGCGGCTCGGCAACCACATCAGCCGTCTCTCTCAGAACCCTAGGATGGATGTCATCCAGCCCCATAGACTTCCACACATTCAGTTTCAAGAGGAGGTCTCGAACTTGTTCCACTGTTACAGTGGGACAGTATCCACTCCTCTCACCCACACCTTGAGGTTCAGGGTCCTGGCAGACATGGGGAGCCTGTGGAGGATCACCTCCCTCGACCTGCTGGCCACGCTTCTTTTGATCCAGCCCAGGATACGTTTGGCTTTCTGGGCTGTGAGGGTACATTGCTGGCTCATGTCGAGCTTCCCATCCGCCAGTATCCCCAAATCCTTTTTGGCTTCATCTCCCAGCTTGTATTGGCAGTAGGGGTTGCCACGACCCAGTTGCAAGACCTTGCACTTAGCTTTGTTGAAACTCATGAGGTTCTCCTGGGCCCACTGCTCAAACCCGTCTAGGTCTCTCTGGATGGCATCCCATCCCTCAAGTGTGTTGACCATACCACACAGCTTAGAGTCTTCAAAGCTCACGGTAAAGGGCTTGCTGTTTTATGAGCCAAAATACAGCCATCTGAACGGCTGTATTTACACTTCTTTATTTCTGAAAGCCACTGAAAGCCATTAAAAGTCAACCCTTCCACTTATATTTATTTTCTGTTTCCCATCTTCAAATGTTTCATGAAACAATCACTGACAGGCAAAGAAACTGAACCTAAAGATCACTCTTTCCCACTTGTTTACCCGAGACTGGTTGGTATATAAATGTTGACTTTCTGGAGTAATGAAATGATTATATATTTTTCTTGTGAATTTTTGGGAGCTAGTTGATGTATAATCTGGCATTCTGTTTGTGTAAAAAGCAAATTAGGTATTTTGTGATATATCTTTTAGAACAAACTAATGAAATAGCATTATTACATGTAATTCAGGTAACAAAGAATGGAACATTTGGGGGTGAAATGAATACTACTGATGGAGAGAAAAGAATGTATGTGTATGTGTGTCTTTATATCTAAAATAACACAAAATTGAAAATTCATTTACTGTCCTGTACTGATGATTTTCTTAGCCCTGAGCCAAGGTCCTTATCATGGTCTTTTCCCCCTGCTGTCCGCTGATGGGTTGCAAGGTTTAATTTAACTACAACATGAATAAGGAGACACTGCACTTCAAAGCAATACCCTAGGAACGTGTCATGGAGAATATATCAAACTCTCTTTCAGCAGTGCTAAAATACAGACCTCTGAACAATCATAGTAAATTCACTCCTAAATTGTTACATATATTTTTTCACTAGTTATAGCAACTGAATTAACAGACTGAGGCAACAGAGTGAATATATAAGGAGTTATTCAACTACATTATATTATAAATGGGTTCCTTTAAAAGGGAAGAGAAGCTATAGCTACAGTAGAATAAAGTTTCTCCTTTCACAACATTGAGTACATGGCATTTTTATGTGAAAACTCACTCTTTGGTTGTGGTGCAATGCGAGGAGTTTTCACAGCAATTAAATTTAATCAAAACAATCATCCATTATGGCTAAATTTTTATCTTCACGTAGTTTTAAAGAGAGCATGCACTATTCTGTCCTTTGAAAGTACATAACCTGATTTGGCAGAGCACATTTGTGATGTCTCTGTGGTAGATTTTCTATTAAGCTTACGTAAATGCTCCCATTCTTGAGAAAATAAGTCAGATGAGTTGGTCCGAGACATTCATTAAAGCCTACTCCAAAACATGTTTTATATGAAAAATGGCTTTGCTACTGAGAATGATTGGTATGTCAAGAATTTCATTTCAGGCAACATTTTTGTTATTAGAACAAGCTTCTGTTGTCTACACAGGGGTTTTGTTCAGAAAGATATAATGCAAGATAGGAAAAAAGCATCCTTCCAGTGTTCTTATCTACTATGCAGTACTTCTATTGTAAGCATAGATAATAACAATTCTAATATTTTCTTTCATTTCCTTGGGTGCTGCTTCTTACATCTTATAATAGTCCTCATGATTTTACCGCTCCTTCTCTGGATGCTGGGAAAATAATCAGAGCTTGTTTTGTGGTGAGCAGTGTACTTGTTTATTGATACCTTCAAGCTGGAAGCTTTAAAGGTGATCTTTTAAATCCCTTTTTAACTTTCTATATTTCCATGTAGAATGGAAAGACAGTCATATTCAAATGTTTTCCTTGTTGTTTCATACATTGTTGAAGCTTGGTTGCACCATTTCTCTCATTTTTGTTATGAAAAATTACCAGCTTTTTAAAAGAGAATAAGGACAGAAGATGGCAGCTAAGTCTCGCTTTTTATTGACATCAACCTCAAACTGCCCCAACAGCCAAATCATCCTTACATGGGGAGGAAAATGAGAATCTGATTAAAGCTCTCTCATGAAAAGGGCGAAGAAGTTTGGCAGAACGTAAATCCCCTTGCATTCCAACTTGTCCTCAGATGTCAGAGGGGCTGGAGGCAACTGAGCTTAGATTCTCAGTGATGCCCAATCCAGCACTTTTTAAGTCTGGTCACATTCAATACATGAACTATCATGATTATGGATTCAGAAGTAGTGCACTGCCCAGTTCATCTAGTTACATTTGAATGGGCTCTCACAACCACCCTGGAGGAATTTCTCCACATTCAGTGAGAACTCCCACATGGATTAATGAACAGTACAGTTTATTAGAGCAATAGATTACAAATTCTTTTGCACTGATGGTGATAAATACACTGTCTGCAAGGCATATGAAGTTAACTAAGAACATGAGTAATGTTTAACACAAATGTGTTAAATCACAGAATAACTCTATAGAGATTTCTAAGTGTCTAAGAGGAAAGCACTTAGTACAACTAAATCATAGAATCACAGAATCACCAAGGTTGGAAAAGACCTCAAAGATCATCCAGTCCAACCATCCACTGATGTGCAAATCTTAATTAACTGGTGTCTGTAGGGGTGGGGAAGTGTCCATCAACTGGTCCTGGAAGCCAGTGGTGTCCTCCTGACTTGTCTGCAAAGGTATCTCTCACAAAAATCCTGCTCTGTTAAGACATTTTTAAAGTCTCTTCTTACTTTCAGGTAGAACTTGAGTGACTCTAATCAAATATACCTTTGTTTTTGGCAGAAAGGTGGAAAACCGCTGGCACAAGGCTGACTTGGAAAGACGAGATTTCAATAGTTTCAATAGTATCATCCCTGCAGGATGACCCCAGGGTTTGGCCAGAAGACTTCCATCCCACTCCACACTCCATGTTGCTTTTTCCTTACAGTCAGAATAAAAGGTTCCTCCATTGTTTGCCGACAGCTAAGGCTGCAGGTCACATTGCTTAGGAAACTGTCATGGAACTAATTATGTACCATATTCCACCCTGGAGGTTTATCTTCTCTCAAGAGATGGACATTTCAATAAGTCACCGCCAGTAAATATTCCACATATTCCACACTGAGACTACAGTCACTCAAGCTTCACAATATTTAAAAGGAACTGGGGAGATCACATGCAGTCTTGTTACTAGTTTTAGAGCTCAAGAGGCTCTTGGGCTGCTCAGTGTTTATGTGGTAAGATGATTGACTCACAGTCACAGTATTTAGCAGAATGGTGTTATCAGTCCTGAGTAAGGCCCTAGGCATAACAGCCAGGCCAAAGCAGGAAGCTGGGGACAGGGAGGAGCTCACCATCACAGAAGCAAAAGTAAAACCAACCAACCAAATAAACAAACAAAAAAACAGACCAATAATTTGTGCGATGGGTTTCAGTGGTTTCTGTGGTTTCTGTTTTGTTTTGTTCTTGTTTATATCCTGTTCTACCCTTTTCCTTTTGGAGCTATTATTATTTTTCTCTCTCTCACTTAGTGTGTGTGCGTGTGTGTGTGTGTGTGTGCATTGATAACTAAATATTAAAATACTCTCAGAACAATACAACTCTGCAGGTGCTTGAGTCTGTGTAGGACCATAGGTTCCTTTGTGTAGCAGATAGATGTTTCTCTCCATCTTTGTAGACATCTACTATATTTTATTACTACAGTGACTATTTTTAGACAACACTTGTTTCCTGAACTGCAACTGCATTTCCAGAGGCTGTTTGCATATGCAAGTAGCAGATAAAGTTAACATGTTAAGCAGCTGAAGCAGCTAAAAAAAAGGGATAAGTCATGGAATGGTGCTTCCTCTCCCTTTTTTTTAATTTTTAATTAGTACTATCCTATTTCCCCCTCCACCCTAAATTAAAACAAAAACCAACAAAAAACCAATAAAAAAAAACAGAACCAGAAAATGAAAGTGTGTAATACATGCTGGGAGATAAAGCATCTCAACATATGCTGCCTCCAACAATGGGCTGTTTGTCATCAGAACTCCACAGCTGTCAGATGTGAGGCACCACACAACATTACTTGAGTACACAAGCCCCCTGGATCTGCTGTGAAACCATCACGTCATAGCTGACTCCAACAAGTGTTTTCTTAATGCTGTTTTTGCCTTGTCCACTGTATTCAAAGTATAGTGTCATGGGCAGTAGGCTAGATTCCTGCAGCTTCTGAAAACCCAGGAGCTGTTTGGACACCATTGGACAAGGTATACTGGTAGCAAGGAAAACAAAAGAATGATGAAAGAGGAAACTGGAATGACCTTATCATCCATTGTTCCCTCTGAGGTCAGGGTTAAACAGGGCATGGAAGGACAGCTCAGTCTTATGTTTGCCAGCTGAGGAGCTGAATGCTGTCTCCTTATGGAGAGTGCTGCGACATGTCTTAATTACTCCTCTACCCTATCTCTAATCAACAGAATTCTGTAATTTCCAACTACTTACTTGCTTGCTTGTCTCTGAATGTCAACAGTAAGTAGAGTTGACATACACAGCAGTTGAAGCACTTAAGGAATCTGCAATAGGTAGTGAAGGAAGATTATTATTGTTTGGATTTGTACTTGATTAATTAAAGGTCAGCTCTCTCCTGCACATAATCAGTTTTCCTTGCTTCTGTTTTTACTTTAAAATCTGCCAAACTAAAATAATTAATGATAAATTAAGTATGGAGGCAGCAATGCACAACTTAAATGCACCAAAGATTGCAGAATCACAGAATGGTGAGGTTGGTACAGGATATTTGGAGGTCACCCATTCCAACTCCTGTCCAAGCAGGGACGCCCATAACAAGTTGCCCAGGTCCGTGACCAGGAGGTTTTTTATGATCTCCAAGAAGACTCCACAACACCTCTTGACCTGTGCCATCATTTGGTGACTCTCGCAGTAAGAAAATATTTCCTAATGCTCAGATATTATCTCATGTTCCAGCTTGCACCTACTTCCCCTTGCTCTGTCAGTTAAAAAGAGTATCATAGTTTACAGTGAACCGACTGGATGGAAGTTAATTCATGTATTTTGTTCTCACGTCTAACTGAAGCGAGCAACACAGAAGAGTCTCTGGTAAGATCTGTGGTCCATTTCAAGGAAAGAAAGATGTGAATCTCATAACTCATGCTCAAGTGTCCTCAGCATTGTTCACCACTCCTGGATGCGAGGACTGACACTGGGCATGTCTTTAATTACAAAGATGTGAAATATTGTCCTCAGTCAAATCAACAAGGATTTGTTTTTCTTCCAGATTTTAGTCTTCAAACCCATCAATCTCAGCAGTGAGTACCACAGAAATCTTTAAAACTGGCAGTGGACAGGCTGTTTTTAATTCTATTTCAACTTAAGCTGTTGTTCTTTAAATTACTGTTACAGCTACTTAATTTTCTTCCCTCATTTCAGATTTTGGTATTATTGTTATTATAATAGCTGTTTCTTCCTGCTTACAGGGTGAAGATGATGGTGATGCTACAGCAATGTAGTACTAACTGCAGGCACCAGGCCCTCATGATGTCATGGCTATGTTGCATCATGTAGAATGCTGGCAGTGGCCAGATCACAGCGGTGATATGGGATGCCCCTTTCCCCCAGGCAGATGTATGAGGACAAACGATCTTACTTGTTTATGATGTACCCAATCTGCTCACTCAGACTCACTTTCTTTGCAAAATGACATCCTTGCTATATAGTGAAATATAATTAATAAGTAACAAGACTTCTGTCTAGTCATCCAAACAGGCAAAATTTTATCATTCATTGGCTTATCTGTAGTGGATCAGTGTTTGGAGGAAGAAGTGATATCTAGCAGCTCAGAATTCCTTTAATTCCCTATAATTTTTGAGCAGTTTCCTGTCATTCTTGAAGAAGAATTAAATGATGCATCTAATTGCAATTTAGAATTCATTATCCTCTCCTTCTATGGGCCACCACAAATTAGCCAGTAGAGGCCAATGTCAAATCATCAGGGGAGCTTGGCAGAATACCAAGAGTAAGAACAATTACCTGACTTGGAATAAACAGTAAGAGGTTTCCTTAATGAAGAATATACCTTCTTAGATAAATTTCAACATTCCTGTCCATGGACAGAATTTTTGGTAATGCTCTGAGTATGTGTAGCCACAAAGGAATGCTTTCCAAACTAATTTCAGTCATAAGAATTTGAGGTTTTGCACAAGCTGCCAAGAAAAGAGCATTTCCCTATAGGATTTTTAAGTTGTCTCTGAAGTGTGGCTAAGCTCTAGTATGTAATGCATATATATATTAGCAACCACATCTAAAAGCAATGGACAAGAAGAAGCCATTTTAAACGGTAACATTGATTTTATCAGGGAAGTGCTACCTCCATTGTCAAAAAGCTCATATTTTACTAATAATTTTAACAAAATGTTTTAATTTTCCCTGTGCTTTTTGCAGAGGAAAACTGAAGTGAGTTCTTTCAACACAGTCAAGATTTATCCATCTTAAGTAAAAATAAGTCTAAGAGCATTACGCTTTTGTTTTACTGACCGCTATACACATTTCAAGGTGTCCCACATGGAGCAAAATAAGTACTCAGATAGGTAAATGGCAATGTGTTTATTACCAGGTGTGAACCGTTTTTTTTCCAAACAGTATGAAACAAAGAAAAGCACCAAGACTGAACAGTCAAAAATAGTCTATTCTTAGTAGAGCCTTCTGTACTAAGAGAAGAAATTCACAACTGTGTCTTCCTTGGCGGCTCCTTTGGTCAATGCTGTTGATGTGGTCAAAGTGCTGGCTTGGTGATGGCACCCTTATGCAAAACCTGTGTGTCTGCATTTACCATTGTGTAGTCTGACAATACTGTACAGCTTTGTGCGTCAAGTAAGATTACAATTACCAAGCAAGAACAGTGGCGCACTCTGGCTGGAACACAAGCTTACCACAAGTCAGCTCACTGCAGAGTAAGACTGTCTATGGTTCTTTTCATCTTCACATGTCTCATGAGAATCTATGGGCATGCCTGCAGCAGAGAGTGCAGGCAGCCTGAGCTCCAATAGATTAAGGAGTAACAGGATATGAATTTGCCAGTCAGCAAATGCATGGTTTGGATTTCCTCATCATCATCCCGCTATGCACATAATGATTCAGAAACATTGCTTCAGGATGTGGGGCAGTACTTAATAAATGGTGAATAAAAGAGTTACATTTATGTGTTCTGTGCTACGTATTTCTTTATTTTGGAAGCCGTGCCTTTCTGTGAAAATCTTGGTTGACATACAAGCAGCATATAAGCAAGCAGTAGTCACATTTAGGCATTTAAATCTATTCAAATCTGAGTAACGCTTTAGAACATCAAAGGAAAGTATTTCATGAGCAAAGATTGTCACCTGTCATGTTAAAACAAGAGAAAAGCTCTACAGTAATATTTCTAGTTTGATTGTTTTGCTTTCAGTCATTGAATACACAGAAATTTTTCAGCTTGTAGAGTGTCTTGAAGTTAACATGCTAAGAGAGTAAAATGTACGCTTTGTATGCTTCTCACTCCTACCCAGGAGTCTTCTGACAGCCACCTGATGCCAGCTACGTTTTCAAATGTCCCATCTTCTCCTTATTGCAGATAATTAGAAGCATCTGCTTCATTCTCAAAGTGCACACTTGCATGCTTATAGCTGAAAACTGTGATTGCATCATATCCAAGCATTTCTTCAACTTCCCAGCTTCAATATTTCCAAGTTCTGATCATGTACTAGAGTAAGAAGTTTGTTATTTTAAGTGGTCTTTCCTTGATTTATGTCAACTTGAAGAAACTGCACAACTGCTGTAATTTTCAAGTCAATTCTTTCTCTGCTTGCCACCTGTGAAATAAAAATTATGCGCTTTCCAAAACAGACTCAGTAGCTGGTGGTCAGTGATGGGTTCCTCTGCCTTTCCTGAAATCTTGCAATTGTTACAGCTCGGCTCACCCAACAGCAGCAGTTCTGGGGTACAGGAGAAAGTGAGTTTCTACAAAGCCAATGAGTCTAGTGAGCACCTCAATGCTCTCTGAGGCAGAGACTAGGAGCTAGTCTGATTCATTCCCTCCACTGACTCTGAAGAGACCTCAGACACCTGTCTCTGTGACAGTAACATCTAGTAGATGGCTATAACTGGCTGTCTGCATTTGCAAATTGCACACCTCTCTGAATCCCCTGATATCATTTCCATGAAAGGGAACTGCTGTTGTAGGAGTTAAAGCACTGTACATGACTGCTTGGGGAGATACAGTAGGAACTGGGTGGCACTAGGGGATTTCTAAATATTTCTTCCAACTCCTGAGCACTTTTCTATGAAACAAAGACTAAAACACCTTTTCTATGTTCCTCTTACAATACTTAATCCTTTCTACCACCCTCCCTTTCTCTTTAAACCATTATCACTTTGAAGCTACCAGCGCATGCAGAGTTGTTCCTCTTTGCCTGCTTCCAGATTTCAAAGTGACAAACTATATGGAGGGTGTCTGAAAAGAGTGATATTTTAGTCTGAATTACACATCACTGATCCCTTTTCAGCAAGCATCCAAGTCCTGCCTCCCTTCCTCCTGGAGGTCCTCTCTGTTTCCCCCACCATTTTTGTGCTATCTGCCTCCCTTTGACTTCTTCCTTCACTTAAACATTTCCTTTCATGAGTGCCACAACCCATCTTCTAATCCCCCATGCCTTAAGGGGCATTCTCTTGTAGCCAACATTTGCTGACATAATTTTCCCTTTTCTTGAAAATAACATGACTCCATTGTGAACTTATTCCTACAGGGAATATTTCTGTAAAATAATATTTGTTAAAACTACCTACCAGATGGCAGATTGCAACAAGTAGCTTGTTTCTCTGAAGATATTTGCCAGCAGTCATGTTTAATGATGCTGCATTGGGCCAAGGAAAGCTGGCTCAATGAATGCTGTACATTCCCAAGAGGTGCCTGATTCATGTAAATCAGACAGGGCAAAATGCTTTCTGCTTAGGAAGTGTATATGTGCACAGGAGGATGCACACAGGTGCAGTAAATCTCCAGTCTGCAAGCTGCGTACTCTACATGATGTATTATATTTCTTTGGAAGGCCTGACATTATGTCAGCTTGGCTATTTGCTGTCCACTAAAGGAGGTTTCTGGTGAAAAAAAAACTGCATCAGTCTACACAGTGTATCTAAGTATAGTTTTTCATTCTTATACTTTCTATATTACTGAACTGCTCAGTTGTCCATTTACAGTTTTTACTGGATACTCAATGACATTTTCTGTTCAGATCTTTCTACGCTATTAGATGTTCTTCTGTCAAAAGCATAAGCAGGTCTAGCAGCCACTCTTCTGAGAAGTATGCTAGCAGTAAGTTAACATACTTTAAGCTTCAATGCGTCAAACTCTAATGGCATCTTCAATTTGAACACAGAAGACATTGTGAAAACCAGATTCTAGGGCTGCTGGGACCAGGTATCAGATCTGCTCAGAGGTGGTGGAGAAAAAGCGAAGATTCAGAAGATCCAGAGCTGCAGCCCTCATCTACTCCCAAGTCTGCCAATCACTCCTACTTTCTTTTTTGGCAACTTTTGACTTTACTAATGGTTGCCAGGATCAGACCATGGGTGAAATTTTCTTTATACCGTGAAGAAGTCAGTATAACCCAAGCACAGTGTTTAATAACTAAATGGCTTTTCTTGCATAACAACTCATTCTTGTAAATTAATCATGTCACAACAGCCTCACGGTAGGCTAACTCAACATACCATTTTAACTCATTTTCCATGTTCTGAATGCAGAAACATTACATCTAGGTTAATATTTTCAGTAAATTCAATAAATTATTCACTGAGTCAATTATTTTCTTGGGATTTTTTGTACCACAAATTTTTGACTTCATACCACAAAACCATTTTAACATTCAAAGAAAGAAAACATTCTTTCCTTGCAAAGGAATTACACAGGCATGCATCTTAATTTTGAATTTAACATCACTGGGCATATCGCAGTAGGCGGTGAGTGAATTTTGAGACACCACATTTGATTATTATTACACTGAGATGTACTTGTATTTATATCAGCTTATTCATGAAGTCAAGAAGGTGAAAATCCTCCATTAATGCAATAAAACTTGTATATTCCTAGAAGTAAGACATCATTAAATAATTTGTCTAACATTGGCTGTTGGAAACTGTAATATAGCTCCTGATCACTTGTCTGGTCTTGTAAATGAAAATGTGCTCATTGTGATTAAGCAATTATTTTTGTTATTTACTTATTTCCATTTTGATTTTTGCAGGTTACATGTAGGATTATCAAAACAAAACAAAAAAAATAAAAAATAGAGTTAAAAATGATAATAATCTTTATTTATCTGAATTATAGGCTTTTTACAGAAGTGAGCTGCAGGAAAAAGTTGCATAACAGGTATAGACATCTGACATATAAAGATGAATAAGCAGTTCTAACAAGAAGTTCTGGGCAGATGAAAGGAAGGTGGGAACACAAGTAGGATGCAAAGAGATGGTTTAGAGGGCACACTGGGATGCCTGTCAACATTGGGAGGGGCACATTTAGACACAATGTCATAAAAAATTCACAGAACTCTACCACTTTAGATCAAAAGTTAAAAGGAAACCTTCTGGTAAAATCCTGTCAAAGTTGACATGCTCGATGTGCTCTTCTTTTACACATCCACCTCAGCAGCTGTACTGGTATTGAACGACTTGAGCTGCTGAAGAAGTTTCTGTCGTATTGGCCAGCTGATGCTCATTGGCTGTGGCAGATGTTGTTAAAACTGGCAAACGTGTCCCACTCTGCCTGTCAAATGTATCTTTCCTTTTCTCTTACATGTTCCATTTGCTTTTCATCACTGTCACATCCATCCCCCAAAACAGGTCCTCTTCCTCAGTTGCAAACTTAGCAAAAATTCAGCATGTCAGGCATGGAGGACACAGTCAGAACCTCTGCTCCCACTCACTTCCAAAAACTAAAGCTTTTCCCTTCTTTTCAGCCTTGACCTGCTAATGGTGGTGGTGGGAGGAGTAAACTGTTAGTTCTGCTTCACTGCATTTGGATTCAAAATGTTCAGCATACCATTTGTTGGAGATGTAGGTATTAAAGGGTATTTTAAAAACAAAAGCCATTGGTGTCATGCATTATTTTTTCACAGCTTTAGTTCTGATGATGAAGGAACTGACAGAAAGAACAGAGAGACTGCTTTCAGAGTATCACACTTGCACGTGTTTAACTAGCACTCTTTATCTCTTAGTTGGACAAATTCAAGAACCCTGTTTGTTTTTAACCAGTTTTCCACATAGATTGACCAATGTACAGAGAAAAGAGATCCGGTACCAACTATGGCCTAATAAAATTAGGTACTGAAGAAATCAGAATCTGTGTCTTTCTTAGTCATTTATCCAAGTCTTTTCTCTAAGCCATTCTCTCTCAGGAGTTATCTAACTTCATAATATTTTTCACAATAAATGCAAGCATTGTACTTTGTTGGCATAACTTACATTTCTATTAGAAGAAAGTAATTAGACCATATTTTCCATATGCAGGATGAATACGTGCTATCTAAACTAAGATACATGGAGCTGAATGTTATTGTGGCACAGGTCAGTGCACAGTTTTATATGTGGGATTTGAACTTCAGTGATAACAACACTAATGTGATGTATGTACATTTTCCATTAACCCACTGACATTTTGAGATAGTGAACTATTAGCTTAAAGGTGTTTCCCCTCTGCAGAGCTAAGGTGAGGAGTCCATATATTGACCCTAATGTTGTCTCTTTCTTAACAACTGTCACCCAAGTGCTTACATTGTGCAAACATTAATCTCTAAAACAAGTAAGCAGACACCAGTTCCATCCAAAATGCGGACATGTTATGAACCACATGGCAAAGACTTAGTTCAGTTTCAAGCGCATTTGCAAAACAGTTTGTTGTGCTTATACGGCATAAAAGGTTTAGTTTGTTCTAAGCTCTATATGATGTTTAACATTTGGAATTTTATTACAAAACAACAGAAACAAACTGGAAGTTAGCCCTTGTATCTCTGCTTAACTGGTAAAAGACTTCAGCACACTACAGCTTATGTGCCAGGACCATTTCCTGTTGCAGGACACTCCCATCAGTAAACAGAGAGAAACTGGGAAAGTCAAGGATGACAAATTAAATCCCTAAAACATTTCTTTTTGGGATCAGAACAGGAAGTGGTGAGAACAGCAATTTACTTTTATTCCAAGCATCTCACCTCTAGGAAAATGAACAAATACATTGTGAGTTGGATTGGCAAGCAGTGAGTCACTGATTCCTTTTGTTGATTAAGGTATAGAAGAATACATCAAGAAGTAAAAAAAATTCTTGAAAGGGGGCTTCACCTCCATAAGGGGCAAAATATGAGGCACACAGTTCTTTTGCTGCAGCTCTGTTGTTGTGCCTGGCCATGTGAACCACTGAAAAATTATTAATTTAAATATGTAACAGAAAAGAAATAGTCAGGGAATGACAGGTAATCAACTTCACTTTCCCACTAGCCCCTTTTATTTTATCTTTGTGGTATATGATTTGGTGTTATTACTATGGTCTCCTGATGTCACTGACTCAGACTGCTGAGTGCTGCATAATCCTTGCTTTATCTCTTAGAAATATAAGAAAGCTACAGGCACATTTCCTTAATGGCATAACTTGTATATAAAGATCCCTCTTGTGTGTTTTCTTGCCATTAGCTTGATGCAGAATGAATAAAAGCCTCTGCAGCATCCTGCTACCCAAGGTAGTGCTTGCTTCAGGCAGAAATGGGGAGCTAAGTGGTAAGCCTGCTAACACCAAGCTTAGGGCCAAAAGAGATGGTGTCAAGACCCAACTTGCTGTTGCTTACCAAGTTGCCTGGTGCAGAGTCAGCTGAAAGTGCGTGGTAGCAGCAGTATATTGCAGTGCAATCGTTATACTGCTCCCTAGTGCCCTGAGTTGGCACTGAGGAACCCCACTGAGGAAGAGGTACTGCTGCAGATGTAGATTTTCTGTGCATTGATCTTATTTTCAACTTTGAAATACAGACAAGACCATTAGATTATCCTGTTTGACCTCTCTAATTCTGTTGAACTGAAAAAAAAAAAAAAAAAAAAAAAAGGGTTTCTGGTCCAACTCAGACTGAGTGGGATGGTATTTTTCTAGGGGATTTCAGAGCTAAGTAAAATTTGACATGGAGTTTATTTCTGCTACAAAAGAATGTTCAGTGTTTCTGGCCTTTTGAGCCTTCCTGTATGATGGAAAAATAGTGAAAAGGTAACTGGAGACAGCCAAAGAGAAAAACTTGTCCCAGGGAGAGGGGGTAAACAGTGAAGGAGGAAGGGGAAATGTCAAAACAGAGGTTGTGCTGAAAGTAATGCTTCCTGTTTATTTCCATGGAAACTACAACAGATACAAAGAGCATAATAACATTATTTGTCAGAGGAAATTCTCAGCTACAGAACACTGTTTTTCAACACCATCAGCCAATTTGCATGGATTGTGTGATCGAGGTGCTCTTTGTTTTGCGGTGTGACAGCTGTACATGGTCATCCAGAGTGTGTCTTGTCTTTCACATCACTGTCACCACTGCTGAAATGCACCACACACCACCTCACTGTGCCCACATCCACTGTTTGGTCTCTATAAACATTCAGCGAGTGTCAATGAATGTCAGTGGGTGCAATCGTTTCTGCATGGAGGAATTCAATGACAGTTTTGCTTCATCCACACTTCCATGTTAGACGCCACTTTGTCAGGCTGCCCCTCTGCTGCCATCTGTTGCACAGAAACAAAACTTAGAGAACATTGTCGGGAATGTTCAGCCTCTACTGCCATACCACTGACATCTGCCTTTGAAATCGTGGGTAATGAAAATAAAATAGGGGCATTACTTTCAGAGTAGCTCTTGTATAATCAGTGTTGTGGAGTAGAGTTCTTCCAAACTTATGTGAGAGTGACTGGTCAGTCAACTTGATCTCAGATTTGTCAGAAGCACAGGGCCTAACCCATCATAAACCGAGAATACACTGGTTTTCTTACCTTGACTGCATTTTTAGAAAAGTCAGCATTTTACTTGGGAAAAGGTTTAATAATGCTCTTGAGTATTGAAGAGCATCAGCCTTGCCAAAAGAGGAACCTCAGGTTTCTTGTTTTTCTTAGCCTCTGACTCCTAGTAATGTCATCTATCATCTTTCAAATTCTACATTTTTTCCCTAGATTGTGACTATTTGATTAGTGTTTTTTCCCCTTCTATCCTGTTGCTTTCACATTTTTCTCCTTCATACTGAAGAAAGTTTTCTCTTGTTGTTTCAGTACAGCTGCCTTTACATTTCACTTTGTATTTCAGCAGTGTGTTTCATTTAATAGGAGATATATCCAAAAGGGTTGAGGGTCAGACTTTCAAGTTTGCAGCGCTTAACGGCTGCGTATGGTTGAGCTGAACGCTATAAAGGTTCCCTGTTTCACAGCACACTGAGCATGGCCATGCAACACAATGCACTGCTGCATTACAGATTCCTGAAGAAAATCCTGGTGAGTAGAAGCGGCAGTTTTAAGATTTCTGTGTCAGAGTGTCTGGGCTTCATGATTTTGCTCCTCTGAAGGCGATTCAGGTCTATATCACCGTGACACTGTAACATTGTGCTTTCCAGGTGGAGAACCTGAATTGAACTTTGCTTTATAGCTAAAATGTAGGAAGCACATTTTCTTCTCAGTTTGCTGCATATTTTAAAAGAATCGGGCTTCTGTAGCAATGTTCACTTCCCTAAATCTCTCCTTCTAGTCTTGAAGACTGCACAACAGTTGTGTGTCACTGTAATTCACCAGTAGCCTAAATCTACACACCTGGCTTGTAGTTCACATCTATAGTAGTTGTCATTTTGCTGAACAGTGAAAATAAAAAATTATATTGCTAGATAAGAATCGAAGTCATGGCCTTTAAAACAAAGAGAGATTTTCTGTTCCAAATTCAATGCTCAAATGAAGATCAATTTTGGGAAGTTTTCTTTATCGTTTCCAGGAAAACACACAAAGTATTTGTAGCACTTTGCAGTGGACACTCTGTCCATGACAGAATTTTTATCACATATTCTGAATTGTGCTGTATTTTTGCTGCTATTCATGCAAAATGATTGACTTTTCTTTGCATAATATGTCCACAATTACAAGCAAGAACTAAGAAGTTTATAAATCATCTGACATTCTAACAGTATGCTGTTTTCTGACTTCAGATGACTCATTGTCATATTTGCTAGCTTGTTCATCTATTAAGTAGAACATGCTTTATAGCAAGTGACCCATTTCATCTTCAGTTCTCTTTTTACCTTTTTGTAACTTCCTAGTCCGATTTTCTCTAGTCTGAGTGCCAAAGGTTAATATCTTACATTTAGACATCTAACAAAATTGGGCCAGAGTAACTGCTAAATAAACATGGCAATTATAATTTTGCAACTCCAACACTTCTTCGCCTAAATTTCTGTAAACAGAAGTTTTCCTTAAAGGTTTTGACACAGTTCAGTTCTGGGCTAATAACTATAAAAAGTTATTGTCAAAATCAAATAGTTCTGAAGTTATGAGTAACAAAGTAATTATCACAGAGCTCTATTGAAATTTGTAGGTATTTTGTTCAAATTGGAATACCTGATTATACACTGACACAGAACATTAGCATAAAGCACATTTTCATGCCAGATATTCTTGCAGAATAAATATATCTTGATTAGCACACATGGATGCAATGTAATCATCAATGCCACTACAAAGCATACACTTTAATAGTGTTCAAGATTGTTGATGTCTGGCATCAACTACTAAAACTACTTTAATATTTTACAGTAATAGTATTGCATTGATTTCCTTTAGGTATTTTTTTCCTCTTCATTGAGCTTGTGAATCTGCTACAGGTTCTTTGCCATGTATATCCAACACCCGTTCAAGATTGTTGTGCCTTTCCTTTCATTCCACATATTTTTTTTTCAGCTCTCACTCTTCTCTTCCAAGAAGGCCAGCGTAAATGATTTCTGAGGCCATAAAGGCTATGTAAAATGTCTGGATGACAAAGTAATGAACACTTTTTGTGACTGGAGTCAGCACAAGTATTTATTGCTAAGCAACAAAGACTGATGTCAACAAGTTTTGCCAAATGCAGATGGTGAGTAGGTTTGCTGAAAAAATGAAATAACTCTAACATAATTCTTTACAGTGGATTCTAATATAATAGAAATGAAATGCACTCCGCTGGTCGGAGTGAAGGGCTCCACAGAGAGAGATAAGGTTAATTTAATAATGGTTTCTGCTGGCTTGGCCTTATTTTAGGGAGTTGCTCATATGTGAGAGTACTCCTAACTGTCTCTTCTGAAATATCAACAAGAAAAGACTTCTACAGAGCTTCCCTAAAGTGCCAACCTTATCAAAATTTGCTATCCCAAGTGTTATTGAGAATAAGGGAAAGAAGCAATTTATGGTACCTGGTTGGTGGGGTGGTGGTGTTTGGAATATGCATGTACAGCATTATTGGTCACTTTAGCTTCCTACAGAGCAAATAATTTTTAGTCCTGCTCAATGCCTATGTATTCTTTTTCTGAATAACTCACCAGGTGTGAGAGGTGGGCTGAGATTAATGATTATGTCAGTGCAAAGCTGAATGTATGCCCTATGGGGAATGTCCACCAAACTCCTTTTATCCCTGTGTGAGACCAAATCTGCTGCAGTGAAGAAAATGCTCATTTATCTGCTTTGAGAACACTGATGAAACACAGCAATCTTTATGCATATTCTTTAGGCAGATCTCACTGTCAAGATCAGATGCAAATTTTTCTTATTCCCAGGAAGGATGGACAAAAGCAGACTTTAGTTCCAAGCTGTGAGAAGTTCTACCTCTCACAGTGTTCTGTTTGATCTGCAAAATATGAAACTGAATGGCTGTTGGCTATCATTTAATCACAGTGCAGAAAGCAATCTAATCAGATTTAATCAATAAAATGGTTGAAATAATTTGCTACAACTTCCCTTGATCGCAGCTTGCTCTAGGAAGCAGCTACCTCCTTACCTGGAAGTTGTCTCACCCATGTACCTTGCTCATCCTCTCAGAAGCAACCTGCTCATATTTAACATGACAGATCAGTTCTGCTGCCCAGCTCCCAAACATCCCTCATCAAACTCCTTGCTCCTTTGCCCTTAGCTGGATAACATGGAAAGGCTGGCACATTCCTGAATTCTCAGTCTCCACAGTGAGTCAACCCTTCTGATCTGTACCAAAAATAATATTGGCACAGGGGCTGGAACACAAACCCATAGAAGGATAAGTATATGAAATGGTTTGGTGATGGCCATAAAATAAAATATACACCCACAAATCCAACAACCCTACATCCTGTTATAAAAGGTGGCCTAATTTTCTTCTAAGCAAAGATGCTACATCTTGGGCAGCTCATTAAACAAGTCTCTTGTATGTGAATGGAAAATGACATGTGTTTGAAAATTACTATGTTAGCTTTACTGAAAGAAAATTCACCCATAGCTCATATGGTGCTTAGCTTAGCTGGAAAAAAAAAAATATTTTACTTGAAGTTATTTTTATTTCTGTTAGTTGTGTTAGGCAACCAGCCATATCATGTCAACCAGCCACAGCAGAAAAATGTGAGTGGCTGTTAAATTAGAATTAGGTACACTGACTTGATAAAAACAGTAATTTTGAACAGTGATTGCATTTCGGAAAGATTTTAGGAAAGGTTGTAATTTTTTGCAACTTGCTTTGCCACTTGACACGTTCATATTTTTGGCTTTTTCTCAGTTTGGATCCAGTTGTTCAGATTCAGTTTTACTGTTTTTAAACATTCACTAGTGAGAACAAATGACTTTTCAGAGCTTGAGGTATTCAAGGATTATTCACTTATGCAGTTTGTTACTGGATATTTGCCCATCTGGTGTCCAATCAGGCAAGGAAAATAAAAGGTAACTGGTGAAAGTAGTAGTGACAGATGTGTACAAAACAAAACAAACTGAGAATTTACTTGCGTTTTTTATTTGAATATATTTTCAGGAACATTTATCCATTAAAATGTTCATGATAGAGTATGAAATATAATCTAGGTGATGTCAATTTAATTTTTATTTTAGCTGTTTAATAGCAAACTCTTTCACTAATCTGTTTGGATAGGGAGAAATTCCTGATTTTTCAAACAGTTCTATTAAAGCTGCTTTCTCTCCTGATCACCAGGTTTGTAAACAAAGCCACAAAATCCTGTTTTCTCCATCTCTAATGCACTGCAGAAATATCTAGCACACTCGTGTCATTTAGTCTTAAAAGCTATTAATGCACTTGGTAAAGATGGAAAGCAAAATATCAAATCTTGTCAAGCCTTCTGAAAGCTGTAGTCAGTCTTTTTTAATAAATGTTTTTCAGAAAGTCAGTTTTGTCTATGATAAATGCAGTTCTCCAAGTGTAACACTGTAGATTTAGTACATAGAAAAATCTCCCGTTGAGGATGGCTTGATTCAGAACTCTATTTATAATCTGTGAAACAACCAAAGTGGACACAGAGATAATAAAAGTTTTCAACCCCATCAAAGTTCTTTACCCTTGAGCTGGTCAGATCATCTGTAGACATGAGAGGACACTTCCTTTTCTGAGTCCATTTGGCTGTCAGCCTTTCTGCTGAGACTAGCAACAAAGGATTGAATTAGTGTCAAAATATAAGGGTGGGATTTAAATATTTAGCAGAGTGTGGACTTGGCTCTTTAGTTCCCACATGCCATGTGAGTGCCCAGACTGTAAATTTTCCTTGTCCAAATAAGTAGGTGCTCACTGTTGTAAAGAAGAGGAAGGACTCCTCCAAGTCAGGTCTGGAGACATTATCATCAGCAGCCTTGGGCTGTGAGGCGACAGAAGTTCCTCAGACTGAGCCTCTATGTTTGAAATCACAGACAATTTCTGCAGCCACAGGGCTCCTTGCAATGAGTGAGTTTCTCACCCAGCATGCCCACTGAGCTCTCTGGTTTCAGATCCAGTTGACTACAGGAGAGCTGCAGGCAGAAGGAACACCCATCATGAGGCAAATTGTTTGCACCCAAGCACTAACAGTGTCAGTTGCCACACAGAGTGCCTTATAATGTCCTATTAAGCATAATCTTTCTCTTAAATAAGTTCATTAGAGCAAGCAGAGAAGGCCAAACTGACACCATGAGAATCTTTCTCTACCTTTCTTCCAAGTCATATTCTCCTATGATTTGAAACCTACATCTCTTGCATCGCATTTATTGTAAGAGATATGAAATTGATTCTCACACTCAGGAGAACATTATCTAACATTTTACATATAGTTTGCTCCTTAATTTTGATCATAGACAGCTTTGAATTAGAATATCAAAGGACCTTAACAGCTTCATGGAACATAGATATTTCTTGTCATTGTGGTTTGAATTCTGAAATAGTATACCTCATTTTAATTTTGTCAAAAGACTATTAAAAGGCAAACTCTTCAGCCCTTGGAAAAACTTATTACTATTATCTTAAATAGACATTAGCAATCAAGAGGCAAGTTGAAATGAATAACAAATCCCAATTTAATAGCTTTCATATGTTTATCCAAACTTAATATGCAATGAAGATCTTTTAAACTGCATCTATCTATAATTTTCCTTGCAGTTTGATTTATGCCACATATTAGTCAACTCTTGTCTAATTAGTTCTCTCTGTATTCATGTGATACTATTGCCCTGCAGGTATTGATCTCTGAGCAGATACTATGGCTTTTTTTCAACCAAAAGCACATGTAGCAACGGCCCTTTGAAAATCAAATTTTCCTCTTGGACTAAGGCAAAGTCTGGAAAATTCCACCAAGTTTAAAGAGTCAATTGCAGTGCATATCTTCCTTATGTATTGATTGACGATAGTGTTGATATGCTACAGAACCCTTATAATGAACAAATATATATGAAATATATTAAAATATTACAAACTCTTAAAGCCCTGATGCTGATTTGTTGCATGTAATTTTTGGCTGTCAGACAGTATTGTCAAGATGTTATGAAATGATCTATTTCTTCCATGAAGATGAAAATGTTTGAAAATCTTGTTTTATTCTGATTTGTCTTGTCCATGATGTGTGTTACTCCATATCACATTGATAAGGGGGCTGCAATGCACACCGTAGTGTAATGATATGTGAATAAATTTCTCTTGCAGAAAACAGAGATAGTTATTTGAGAACATGGCTGTCAGCTACTTCTGGCTGTGGTCCCAGAAGCCTTCTGGTAAATCTTAATTCAAATTTCAAACTTTCAGCTACGTCAAGATGTGTCAAATGAAAGTGCATTTATTTGGCTCCTCTGATGTGCTGTATATTGAATTGTCTGATAACTCACTTACAAATTCATGTCTTGTCTTTTTAGAGAGACGGAGGAAAAAGATGGGCCTCTAAGGAACCACCATTCAGAATCAGCATGTTTTCTTCTTGTTCTCTTAGAGAAGAAAACAAGGAAAAGTAAGTAGAAGAATATGACATTTTATTTCAGAAAGTCATCTCTCAGAATTATATAATATAAAAACTCAATAACTCAGGTAACCTACCTGCAACAGAATTCATGCTTGCTATTAGGCCCATGGGTTTCTTTATCTATTGCTGTGAAATGTTTGAGAGAAATGAAGTTGTGATTTTTAACCAAAATCAGAGATATCTAATAATCAGTCACAACAAATATTTTCTTACTGAAATCTTGCTTGACAATCAAGTTATCTTCTGGAGGAAAAAAAAATACCATAAACAGAGATGGATGGTAGTATTGATCTTTGTGGTAATGAAAATTAGGACACTGAAATGCCAGAAACATTGAAATGGCAGAATTTTGATCGACTTAGAAAATAAATTTTGAGTCTTTAAAAAACTTTTTAATTAAATCACTTATAAAGGTCAACAGAGTTTAGCAGATTTTAAAAAAAAATAGAGAACTGCAAAAAAATGTCAATGGATCTTTTATACCACCACAAAATTCAGACTTGAAAAACATGTATCCTTCTTAAAAATTAGGTGGCTACAGCATATTTTTTAACTTGTATGTATGTTAATGTGCACAAAAGGGGTTAGAAACTGTGCGTGTGTATGGTTTTGTGTGCATCATCTCTGCTTTCTCAGCAGCAAGAACTTGGCCACTGTGAAGGTGGGGCACCGCCTGCCTTGCCTAGAGCCAAGGTGATTCCTGTTACCAAACTGTGTTACTCTGGATAGCCTGCTGAACGGTTCTGTTAGTTCATGCAGGAACACATTCAGTACTTCACGAAGAGCAAAGACATATACTCCACTTTTTTATGATTTCTATTGACGTGTTGATTACTTGTTCAGAAACTTGAGGTGATGGTAATCTTTGTTTTTATCCAAAAACATCATGGATAAATATTAATGCACTAGGGTATACAATTTAAGACAAAACTTACTTTGTCCATTGAAATTAGGGAAAAAATCTAGAGAAAAAAAAATCTTAATCAGTATCATAATACTACTTTAGTAATCTGAACTTCCCTATGACAGCACAGCACGGAGAGAAACAGCAAACAGATGATGGTATAAAGCTCTTAACAATGTCACTAAACTCCCAGGGAGGGGGCAGGAAGGACCATCCACCTTGTTAACAGTAAGCTCTATTCAGTGTGATAGTGTAATAGTTCCAGTAACACATTTACTGAATTGCATGCCTGCTAATTCTGAAAAACACCTCCATATTAGATAAGAATAAAAAAACATGGCATAAAGTACACAGTTTACACTAAAGCTTTGACAGAAAAGTAGTTGCTTCTATACAGTCTTGAAGTTGTCTCAGCTAATCAAAGCTTGCTAAGATGTTCTAATGCTCTTTGCTGAGAACAGTTACGGTTTACGTAATGATCATAATGTTATTTCTGTGATTGTCTGCCTCCACAGAATCACTGAAATACCAAAATCTCTTGAGTCCATCATTGCTCTCTGTCTTCCTTTGAAGTAACTGCGTAGTAGGATACTGCTGCATGTGCTCAGTAGAAGTTTGTTGGTGTCACACCACCCCAAAGTGGTTAATCACCACCGTGTCTGCTTTCAGTCGAAAGCCTATTTGTTTTTGTCGTGGTTATAAGTTTGTATCAAATGTGTTAGAGAACATAAAATACAGTTGAAGATGCATTTCACCATGTTAGAGTCAAAAAGGAAGGAGAAATGGAAAGACCTTTTCCTACTCATAGATTCAAAGGGTTATTAATTAGCTAGTCAAGGACTTTTCTTTAGCAAGAGAAATTTGCATCTCCAAGGAGCTGAAGTAGAAACACTTATTTTAATTGAGAAGAATGATCAAATAGTCTCTTAGAAAAGGAAGCAAAAATAATAAGTTTTGGGAAGAAAGATTAGATCTGTCTGGGCTCCCTAGAATGTTTCAAAGGAAAAATTTTTTTAAGAGCTATTGTTCCAATGGAAGAAAAAGTGAGTATAAGGACTAGCTCAGTCCTCAGGGTATGCCACAAGCCTGCTTTGTTGGGTATGCTCTGGCCATGGTCCAACTCTGCACTGGGAGACCTAATTATCACCCTGGTCCCCTTCTGAGCTACAAAGATGTATCCTTGGATTCAGCCAGACTGAGGAGTTTCTGAAGACAGCACAAAAAGGCAACAGCATCACAGACATTAGCATTTACATGGCTAGGATCATGTAGAGACAACATGTTTCTGCCTCTCCTGAGAAAAGGAATCATTTATGGGATAATTAATGTTGCTATGGTGAGAAAAAAAAAGCCCCTTTTCAGAGTGTCTGTCTCATTCCTCCTTTTCCCGGGAGCAGGAGGAGCAGCATGCCCAAATCCCCACAGCTGTTTTGCTACTGGCGCTCAGGCTCTACCTGACTTCCATGGCAAGAAAACAGGCCCTGGTTGCTCAGCCATGGGTTGTGAAAATTAATATCCACCTACTCAAATAATAAGCCTTGAGCAAGTGATTGAAAATGTATCAAACATCCCTAGGTTCTCATTAAAAACCCTGTTTTTACAGATCTCAAACCATATATGCAGCTCTTGTCTGAGTGTTCTTCAGTTCCTCACAGGGATCTTGGAGGGCAGTTAGTCTTCAATAGCAGCATCACTAATTCTGCAGACAGGGATATTATTGCCCCTTTGTTCCCCTCTGCTTATCTAACCAATAAGCCTTTGCCTTAAACCCTTTTCTTTGGATTTGACTTAGCAATCATACTTATCTTGGTAATTTATTGATACCTTGCATTCTTAAGTCTCATCTCATTCTGGGATATAGATGCATCCCATCTAAAAAGCCCTTTGTATTTTTTTGTTGTTGTTCTTCTAGTGGAGATAATGCTGCCCATCCCTTCCACAAGACCATTAAAGAAATATCTCACAGAAGGCAGACCACAGGAATATAAAGGCTCAGAAGCCTCAAAGTGAGGCTTGTTGGCTAGATGGAGGGAGCTACAGAGTGAGTCCACTAGAACAGCAGCTCTGCCACTGCAGTGTTGCTAGCTGTTAGCGATGTGGTCTGAATTGCACCCCATTTAAATAAAAATACAACCACACTGAGTAGGAACCATTGCAAAATTTTTTTATTTGTAGTTATATAAAGAGATAAGATACCAGGAGGTAGAGCTTAAGAATACATAGCCTAGTTCTTCAGACTAAGATTAATACAGCACATACACTGCCAATATTATTCTCTGTGGAGATCTTTGTACCAGCCCCAGTGCTCCCTCTGAAAGGTGATACGCTCTTGAGAATATCTCATGAGTCAAAAGTAAAGAAAAGGTAACAAAGCAGGAGGAGACAGTTAAAAGCAATTAGGAACTTCCCCACTATTGAGGAATTCGATTAAAGTTTCTTGGAGTACAGCAAAACTCCCAGTAGGAACTGCTCTTTTCTACCTGGGAATGGATTTCTGAAAAGTTGAATAGCACCATAAAGGTGTCATTATAAGGTCAGGAGAATAAGAGAGATGTCTAAGCATAGCCCTGATGTTCTGTCTTATCTTTACTTACAGTACTTTTTGCTTATATAGTCCCTTCCCAAACACTGCATGACAACCCCAGAAAAACAGTTCTGAAGAATACAGAAATGATTTGCCTTTGGAGCTCTATTGAGATACACTGAATTCAGCATCAGCAGATAACCTTTTTTTCCCCCCAAACTAATTATCCATGAATTCTAAATTTAATCACTGTCAAATATTTTGAGATTCTGATTAGCTCTCCTTCCAAGCAATTTAAATTAAAAATGAGCCAAAGCATATACCCTTGAGGCCTGAACAGGTGTCCTCCTGCAGAACTGGTTTAAGAATAGCCATCCTTGTCAATTTGAGCTGACCCAGATGGCTTTCCATTGAAATAGGCTACCACATCAACCATTGTGGCATCTGAAAGTGGAAACTTCCCACAGTGCTTCAAAGAGAACCTCAAGAGAAATGTCTCACTGAGTGTTCTGACACAGATCATAGTCTCTTCATAGTCAGCTACTGTTTAAATGAAAAATCACCATTTAAACAAACAAAAGCAAAAATGCCAAAATGTCAGATCAGACAATCATGTAATTCAAAACCTGCACTTTAAAAGTGTCTGGCCTGAAAGGCATGTTCCTCAAAAACAGCATTTTCATCTCTCTAAATCTATTTTACAGACCTAATGTCTTTGTTGATGATTTTTAAATATTGTCAACTAAAGCTATCAACTCGGATTGTTCTAGTGGCACAGACCCACAAAAGCTCCTGCTCATTTTAATCAGCATAAAGACTGGGCCATATATATCTGTACTGATGTGTGTTTTTAGAGATGTGAAGAAAACTGGTTATTAAAAAGGGAGCAAATTGATGTGTCTTTGACGTTCAGTTTAGATCAAAAGAGTTCAGGTGGCACAAGATGTTTGTGTCCAGTTTCCAATTCACTTCATTGCTCTTCCCCAAGCACTAGCAGCACATTTGGATGTCAGATGGGATGCCAGATTGTGTTTAGAAACTCTGGTGAAGAGGATATGTAAAGAATCCCACTCTCACCTCTGTGAACAGTCAGCCACAATATTTGTCCAGGTTGCAGTCCTCCCCAGGGACTTTACGCAAGTATGAACCATGTCTTGCTCTTCTCACCTTTCCTGAGTCCCCTGTGATGCTGCTGTCCAGGTGGCTATGCTGTAGTTAGTCCCAGAAGGATGCAATCGGCAGGCATTGCACGTTATCCCCAAAGAGAAAGCATCATGGTACCTCTGCCTCCACTGTACACAGGAATAGCAAGAACAATCCTTTTGTCCAGACTTGTTCAGCCTTCAATCTGTATATCCCTTGTAGCTGTGGTGATTACTTCTAGGGGTTTCACAAAAAGTACTTAAGAAAGGCAAGCTTGTTGCCAACATGTTTAAACTCAGTATACCCAGAAATAAAATAAAAAAGACTGAGAGTCAGTGAGCTGGGACACCTCTTAGGGCCAACAAGCATTTCCTTCTTTCATGACATCGATACAAAAAGAAGAAAAAGGTATTGCAACTTTCCTGACACTATTGAACTTTCTGAAGGAGTGATCAATAGGGTTTCAGGCAGCTTCTCTGTCAATCTGATCTCACTAGGGAAGGAGGAGGAATTACTCTTTCCATAGGCCTTCGACCCTCAACTGAAGGTCATGAGCAGGAGGATTGATTCTGCTTTTTCTGTGCCCACAGGATTCTCTCTTCTGCACACCAATGCTCTGCAGTGCCTCTGGCTCTCTGCAGAGCAGAAGGTTAGGTGCACTGCGAGACAGGAAGAAAAGGGAAGCATGTCCAGCTTGCAGCCCTGCTCCTCATGGACCAGAGAGGCCTTGCAGATACTGCTGACTTAGCTCCATCAGGCAGGAGAGTGGCAAAGATAGGAAAAATTCATTCATTTCTGTGCAGAACAGGGGACAGGTCCGTCATTGTAGATACCAAAATCTTCAGTAGTATTGGCTCACTACTTCAGCATCATTTGAAGTTCCATGCCTTTGGTGCTATGATGCTGCTATTGTATGTCCATTATCCATCATTCAGGTCACATCTCAAAGATGTCACTGATGAAATGGTATAAAAGAACTTGAGAGATGATATACTTCTTTTGAATAAATGGAAAAATATCTTTAAATCATATTTATTTATTTATTTATTTGGTTGATTGATTATTTTGATTTGAGGCTACTCTGCAAATGACAGCAGCTATGGGTGTAAGGTAGAACGTTTCTTGAGGTATGAAACAGACTGTCAGTAGCCATACTGTTAGATCCTTTAGAACACTATATAGTATCTAGATTCAAAAGATATACACGTTCATTCTTCTCTTCTGCGACCAAGAGACATGAACTCATGAAGTATATCAACAATCCACAGAACTGCAGCATTAACTCTTTAACACCCAGTGTACTGCATGATGTTACGATGTGGAATACCAATGAAAAACCATGAAACCATGAAAATAAGAAAAGAAACGTTTGCCTTAAAAGCATCATTGTAAGAGACAAGATAGATAAAAATGCTGTTGCCTCTATGCTTTAGACTCCTTCTCACTCTTTACTCTAGTAATTTCATCACTAGGTGTCCACCTGCCAGTGCTGTCTACAATATGTATCCAAGGTTCCTCTTCCCTATGAACTAATTTGTACCTTATGTTCTCCCCTCAAAATCATCTCAAGACAGCTTCTAATAATTTTTGTGGTCAAAGCGCAAAAATGATAATTAGCCCATCATGTTACTGTCTTCTAATTAGCAGCAAAAATACTCTTGCTTGGTGTCTGTAACCTGATCTTCTCCCAGTTAGCCTCCTCCATCTACAGTTTCTCCTGCAGTGGAGCTTTGAAGACTCCTATTCATCTTTTCCATGACCCAAAACTCAGCAAAGTCTTTGCAGTCTTATTCCTTCTATGCTTTTTGCCTGTGAATAAGTCATATTGGTAAATACAAATTCATCTATGTGCTCAAGGTTGATGATCCATCCATGGAAGTCTCTCATTTCCTCCAAACTAAACCGTTTGTTATATTGACATTTCCTCTTACTGCTTTGACTTAAGACTTAAAGCTGAAGTGCAATATGTCCAAAGAAGAATCCTGTCTTTCTCCTTGTGAGAGGAGAACTTTATCACTGTGAGAAATGCTACAAAGCTTTACAATCAGGAATTGTCTCGGATTTGACCTCTTTCTCCTTGTCTACTGTGCAGTTCTCTCTGCATAGCACTTATTTCACAGTTGAAACTTGTAACTGCCTCACTCACTATCTTATTACTTACTCACCACAATATTATTTTCTCTGACTTTGACAAATACCATCTTGCATTGCTTCTAGACTGTCAGCTGCAAAGTTAGTTTTCTTAGCTCATTGTTTTGACTAAGTCATTCTTCTCCTTGTATCCTATAACAACAAACATAAGCTACTCAGAGGGCTTTCAAGACTTTGTGACTGATCTATCCTTCCTCATTTACTGTATTTTCAAAGTTAAAGGCCACATTCAAGTAAACCATACCTCACATTCCTCTCCACACACCACCTAAATATATCAGTTTCAAATATCCAGTCGTATCTGCAGCCAGACTGCTAGCAATTGAACATTAAAATGCAGCTTGCTTGGTATTTTCTGCAGGCTGAGCTGCGGAACAGTCTTTTCCACCTCAACCAGAAGCCATGTGATATCATACAGCCCTAGCCAAAGGTTATGATGAAGATTATTAATGAATTATACAAATGCTTCAGTAAGCCAGTCATAGCATGAATTTGCTGACCTAATCTCAGAACCAGCCAACCAAATGTAACCCTATATTCTCAATGTTTCCAACTGTGGTATATATTTCCTTACTGTTGCCTGAACGAGAGGCACACATGCTCTTACCTAAGATGCCTGCTTTGTAAGTATGTGAGTTTCACTATTGACCTCAATAAGACAAGGATGGATTATATATTAAAAACTTGGTTGCGAATTAAAATCTATACCCTAGAATATTGTGCAAGAATGGACAGCTTTTGTTCTAGAATAAGGATTTCCTGACAGTGACAGATCTTCTCTTGATTGTGACCTTATTGTTATTTTCTACTGTATGAGGCATAACAGCAGCCACATTCAAATCCTTGGGGTATGGAGGTCCAGACCTCTCTGAGAGTCAATAGCCATCAGATTGTCCCACACTTTAGATTTTCTCATTATTTGCCTTCATTGGAACAAATTCATCCCAGTCTTCAGAACTTAAATCCTCTCCATCAGCTAACAAGTAAAGCACATGGCTTCTTTCCAGCAATACAAATCAAACCTTCCATTGACTCAGTGGTAGATTTTTCTCTCACTGATAATTATGAAAGCAAGTGGTGAATGCAAGCACGAGAAAGAAGTTTAAAATAACCTATAAGATGGAAAAAAAAAAAAAAGATTAAGAAAATCAATAACTCAAAAGAAGGAGGATTTTTAATAATCAGTATAGTTTTAAGTAAAATTAAAGTAAGAAAGGGTTTAAAAGACTGTACAAAGATACAAAGAAAGGACTACTAGGGCTAAATGCTGTTAAAGAGAGACCAGGACAAAGGTAAATTATAAATATTGATGCTAAAATAAAATAAAATGGACATCTGTTGTCTTAAATTCCTTAGGCTCATGCCTACTCAGTGTTTTATTCATGGTTAGAGGTGCATTAAGGTAAATGTTGTCATATGTGCCTGTATGTAACATGCCTTTCTAGAACGTGAAAACTTCATTGCAAGCGTTGTATCTCCCATAGATCTTCTATTATAGTTTTTGAAGAGGGGGTAGCAGCTACCAAAATCTGTTGTCAATAAATTCCAAAATAAAATGTTCCACTCTTTGATAAAATATTTTCTCTTTTGGTTTTAGAGTATCCATAGCCTACATGCAATGTGTTGCTGGCCAAGCAATTATTTTCAGATAACATACTGAATGACTCTTTAAGAGAAATGAACAGTTCAATGAACTTTTTCTTTCCCTTAAGATAAAAAGTACCTTCTTTATTTCTTTCAAGTCTTCACGTTCTGCTCAGATTGTTTCTCTTGCTGCTGCTCAATCAGTTAGTGCTATACTCTTAAGGTTTGTAGCAAACTGGGGTAAGGAATATCTTGCCTAATACCAGATGACTATCCAGATCTATTGCTGGACAAGATTGTGGAGTAAAAGAAAGATACTTTATAAATAGAGGTTGTCAGTCATAGAATATATTATTAATACATCTTAATACATCATTAAGATTGCTCTTAGCAGTATATGTTTTCCCTGAACAAATTTGAAGAGCAGTTATACTTTACCTCATTCTCTCTTAGATTTGGCTGGAATCTTACCTCCTGCTATTCACTTAAACAAGGTTGATTTTGTCACGATAGATTCTTCGTCTGCCACAGGCCTTTCTTCTCCACTTGCACATCCACTTGGGCATGGAAGAGTACAGGAGAAAAGTTAACCTCTTTCTGAGCCATCTCAATGCAGAATGGCTCACCTCTGCAAGGAAGCATTCTTTCTCATTTCATATGCGTGATGCCACACAATACTGAGGACCGAAGAACAATTTCACTTTCTTCCCCTTCTCTTCCTTAAGTTTCCACAAGGCAAATTGCTACTTAACCTCTTAATTAGCACATTCAGCCTGCCTGTTTAAAAACCATCTTGAAGAACATACATAAAGCAATTAAAGATAGGTAACAATTTCCATAATGCAGATCCAGCTGGATGCTTTTGATTGTATGGATTTTCTCCTATCATATCAAGTTGTATTTACATTGCTGTGTACTCTCTGTTGGTTAATGTATACATGTGAACAGTGAGGATCAGTGGATGGAGAGGTTTCCTTTTGAAGACTCCTCTGCTGTATAGAAGAATTACTGGTGGGCTCATGGTTTTCTAATGGCTTACTCAAGCACTGAAGCCCAAGTGAACTGTCTTAATTTACTGCCTAGACAACCCAGAGAGCTACAAAAGTTCAAGGCCCAAATGAAAGTAGAATTTTGCAAGTTGGAGGAAACAGATAACAGTTTTGTCAGGAAGTAAAAAGGGAGTGAGAAGCCTTTCCTGGCTGAGTTAGGGGTAAAGAAATTACTTAGAATGATGGCCTAACTCTGAAGAGTTAGATCTGACAGCAAAGTCCAGATCCACACCTGGAGTACAAGAAAAGGTGGGGTCTGACGTTTCTGGAGTCTGACAAAAGATGACTGGATCTGAGCCTTTAGCAAGAACAGCTGTGAGTGTCCTGGCCAATCTGTACAGTGTAAGGAAGAAATGTAACCTAATATAAGTGACAGGTATTAGCAGAGATATTTCCTTGCCCTCTTGCATTGTTTGTAAGGCTTTTTCCACTGGTCTGTCTAATGTTGATATATGTACAAAGTACTTCTGTTTTCTTAACTTAACTGGACTTAACAGGTTTAAAAGTAGCTCTTTAAACAGCAATACATTTTATCCCTCCAGTTCAGATGTTTCTCAAAATCAGGATCTTGGGATAATCTAGAGATGATCTGAGAGCTGGTAACAGAGAAATAGCACTTGGAAAGCTTGGTTAGAAAAGCTCTGTGGTGTACAGCAGTGTAGAGAAGAGCATGCATAGACCCTGAGAGTCCTGCAACAGCACGTGGCACTCACAACTGGTAGACAACTGGCAGCACTATGGAGTTGCAAGCTAGAGGACTGGTGGGCTGCTCTGTTCAGTTATGAAGCAGGTCTGAATTTTTTATCACTTTGTATTTTTGTTCTGATATCAACTATATTTGCTGTTTCTTTGTTAAACTGTAGGTAAATCACCAGCTGTCATCAGCATCATTTTGCAGTGAAAAATAGAAATGCAGCTTACAGAAGATAATTCACTTTGAGGCACACAGAAGAGGAATGATGACAGGAAAAGAATACTATGATTCCTGAACTTTTAGGTCTGGCCTGCAACAGGGCAGACAGCAACAGCTTCTGAAAGTGAAAAGAATTAATAATCCTGTTTGTCATGTTTTCTGCAACTGTGCATGGGGTGGGAGGCTGCAACTGTCATAGTTTTTGTTTCTGAAGCACTACTGGCCAAATTATGCAAGTACTCTGATGAATTCCTACTGCCTTGGAAATCAGCTCTTTATAGTGAAGACAAAAATGTGTTCTGAAAAGTATAGGATGATAACAATACTTATTTCTCCTTAGGAAGAGGACGGGCCTCCTTAAGAGGCACAGAATTGCAGGTCAAAGTCCACTCTGCCTTTCCTCTGCTCCCAGATCCAGCTGATAGTCCCCCCTAGGAAGCGTGCTCCCCAGGGCAGCTGACACAGCAGCACATGAGAAGGGTGCAGTTGCGGGCCATGTGGGCACAGTGCAGGACAGGAGAAATGGCTTTGGTAGCCACTGGGACTACCTTGCGAAGGTGAAGAGTGGTAAAACATGGGGAGCAGAATAAAAATGCTTATCCCTTAAGCAGAATGTCTAAACAGTTATACTGAGAGCTCCTTTTGCTTTGCATTTTAGAATTTTGAGGAAAACTGAAGTTCATTAAACATAAGCAGTAAGGATGGGGAGCTGCTAAAGTGCTCACAGAGATCAGGCAATTAACACGTATTTCTCCATCTGCTGTTTCTTTTGATCACAATATTCCTGACAGGACAGGAACAGGGAGCCACCTCACACATCCCTCAGCACTGCACAAGCCTTACTAGCCTGATGGACCTGGTGTGAGGAGTGTGAGAGGTGGCTGCCAGCTGGTTCCCCAAAGGGAGCACACTGTAGCTGGTTGACACGTAGAGCTGGAATTACTCCTGCAAGTCCACAACTGTCTGGTCAGGTCTAGTAAGTAGAATGGTGACTGATTTACAGCTATAATATCACTGTCTACTGTCCATCAGGGATCTAAAACAATTCCCAACTTGAGCATCTTTGTCACTAATGGGGGACATGCTGCCTCAACCAAAGGTGGTGGTATTACCCCAGCTGTCTCCAGCAGCCTTTTATGCATTACTTGAAAGTTAAATTGCAGCCATCACAGGTATTAAAGGGAATCAATACTTGCCAACATGTGCTGTGCAACAGTTCTGAAAAACTACACGTCTTTACTAATCCTGTGGATGAGGAAATACAAAGTCTGGAATTAAATGGGACTGTTAGGCCTAAAAGTTTTCCTTGGGACGTGGAAGTGTTCATGATGACAAATGCAGATCCCTCAGAAAAAAAGCTACTACCACAATTAGGCAATCTTTCAAAGAATATATTGTTTTCCTTGCCCATATCCTTTTTGATATCTCTTTCTTGTCACTTTTAGTTTCATTGTTTGTTTGGTGTTTTTTAAAAAATGTATGAGACATGGAAAGGGAAGTACATGAAGTTTGAGTTTGAAAAAGGTGAATATGAAAGTTGGAACTTCTCAAATAATTAGATTAAATATTTAGGAGTATTTTTAGAGCACTAAATTCTCCACTTTTTTCTTATAAAACTCATTCACGACTAAACAAACCACAGTGTTCCACTGCTTAGAAACAACTGCTTCATTAAATACAATTGGAAGCACTGCATCATATTTCTTACTATCTTTTGAATTTTTACCATTTAAAAATAAATGGTTTCTCTAGCTAACTCAAGAATTTAATCCACATACATCGCTCAGGCAAAAATCCCTCAGGTAAAGGAAGTTGAAAGAATGTGAAGAGCCTCATTCTATATAACGAACTAGTAACCATGCAGCTTGGAAAAAGCATAGTAGAATCCCTTTAGGACCTTATCCCAAGCTTAATTGAAGGAACACAATTATATCTGTTGGCAAAATTCTCAGAATATTTTGTATACTTTAACTGAAGTGTGACTGAAACGTCATTCAGACGGAAATCAATTCACTTTTCCTATAGTAAAATGTAAAATTCTCAGTTCTACTAGCTCTTATTTAATTGAAATAAGTACTGCTGTTTAAAAGACTAGCTGGGCGAGAGTATCCTACAGGCTGTTGACATCCAGCTGTTTTCTGTGGGAGCTGAGTTATAGCAGTGCCAATTTATGTACTGGAGAGAAGGTCTGCTATTTAATCATAGAGAGAAGAGATACAATCCTTCCTTCATAAGTGAAAGCTAATGCCCTCTAATTGTGTATAGATGAGGAACAGTACAGAAAAGCATGTGAGAGCCTTCTTTCCTCATAGTAGCTGGGAGTCTGAAGTTCTGGGAAACTGCAGGGTAGTTACATTTCCAAATATACAGTTCTTCTGCACATGTAGAGACCCCCAGGAACTGGGCCCTGGAATTGCAAAGTAGTTCAACAGCTCCAGCAGCCTCACACTGCATGCCCACTGAAGGACCTAAGGCGATGCTTGCTTTGAACACAATCTTTACTGTGTCATTCAATATCCTTTTAGTTGCAACTTAACATCTAACAGAGGAGTCATGCTGGGGAACTGTGACAGAATAGTCAAGGGTCTTAATTCCTTGCTGCCTAAAGCAGAAGTAGGGCAGGCTGGGCTGGGGAATCAGCATTCCTCTGGATGACTACAGACAAGAAAAGTATCAGAAATGTTTCCTCAGGATTTTCAGGCACAGTGGAATGAGACTGAGCAGGACAGCATTTAGAAATGTGTCATTTCCTGTAATAATGTTTGTCCTCTGAATGTGCCTGCTTTCTCTTGCCTCACTGTTAATTGAGGAAGCCTCAAGCACTGGCTCATCTGCCTTGGTTGTGAGAGTACAGGATTGCTTGTGTCCAAAAGAGGCTTCAAACACACTCTGATGATAGTCTTTTTTTTCCTGCATATTTCCTAGTTCTACTATATCCTTTCTGAGGTAGGTTTGACCTTCTTGTAGCGCATGGAATACAGGACATAGGAATTTACAAAGTGGAGTAATATTGTCTTCTGCTTTGTTTTCTGTATCCAATCTTTTGTCTGTTCTTTCAAGTGCAGCTGTTTTCTACAGAACACTCCCTGATGTCTCTAACAGAGGTCATTTTTGTGACTTTTATTTGTGCATTCACAGTCAGAATTATTTTGTCCGATTTTACATTACTTTGGCCTTTTCAGCATCACTGTTGATTTTCCAGCCTCTCTAGTGTAAATGTTAAATAGTGCATTTCTGGGACTTACCTATAGTCTAAGAGGAGGACTGTTCCTCTTCCCAAGATTTCTGTGAGGCCTCAGATCATGGATTTTAGAGATCACCTTTTACTTGCATTTAAAATTAAGGAAGTGGTTTGTATCTTGATTTAGCTATATGTAAAAACACTGCTTGTGAGTATTTAAATATGTGAATACATTACCCAGGTGTGAATACCTGCCCAGTACCTTACTGACAATCTCATAAGGAACTAACAGTAGCTCCTGCTAGAATTTTAACCAAAGCACAAGCATGTAAAAGAGACTGATTAACTTACAGTGACTCCTTCAATCGTCTTTTTCTTTAGTGTGGAATTCATCAAAGTGCAGAAAGCTTACACAAAGGCACTTCAGATCTATCTGTCTGGTATGTAAGATCTCAACTTGCGATATGCAAGGTCTAGTTCTGGCCTGACACACAAGGACCTTGATTCTTCAGGATCCCACAGCTGAGAATAGATCTTGAACACCCATTTTTCCTTCTCAGTTTCTCTTGATAGAATCTGTTTGTTACGTTACACGCTGAAAACCTCCCCTGACTCCGCCAACCACCACCACCAAATGAACACAAACAGATGATGGTAGGTTGGGGAAGCTATCAAAAGCCCATCTCCACAAGCCCAGAGAAGCACAGGAGCACAATGGCAAGTGGTACAGGGGGAACCCAATTTAAGGACCCTTGAGAAGGAGCATCCAAATTAAGGACTTAGAAAAAAAACTTGAACCGATGTGTCCAGGCCTGAAACCCACCACAATGAGTCAACAGGAGCACCTTCTGGAATGAAGAGGATTACTGACAGTGGTATGGGACGCATGAGATGCAAGGAAGAGCATCTGGGATTTGAACAAGACTTAGAGTGGAATATTTAGGAGAGGAACTGAAGGTGGGGAAAATGAGGTTTAAAAGGGATTTGGTGAGGAACAAGCATGGGAACAAGAGGTGGTAATAAGGGAATAAAAGGGGCTGGCCCTGTGTTGTCTGGTTATATTGTAGGCTGGCAATGCCCTGTGCCTGATCAGTGTAGTCTGATCATGTCTTATTAAACTCAATTTCTAACTCCTTTCCTGGGTGAGGAACCCTGTTTTGTGTGCATAAGTGCGGCCGGAGGTCCAAGAGTCAGCAGGACTGCTGTACCTATGGTGCAGCAACTGGAGAGACCAGAGCAAGCGCGTGTGATTGCTCACAAAGATGAAGCCAGACCAGCTGGAGAGTAGGTGAAATGTTCTGGGAGCCAGGCATGTGTGTCTCTAAGGGTGATGGCATAGGAGGCATTAGCTACCAGTGGGACCAGGGGAGTTCCAGTTTCCAGCAAGCTCTTGCGCGTGCGTGGGGGCCTAGCAGTGGAGCATCAGAGAATAGAAAGGATTCAGAACCAGTTGCTTGCTGGATTTCACATCCAAGGCCAGTTACTATGGTGTGTGTGTTTAAAAACTTGTTGTTTTGTGCAAGGCCTGAACTGCTGTATGGTCCTGTTTATATCATATCTGTGTCCCTCAGCTCTACAGCAAATTCTTCTAGGAATTGAGATCAAGGAAGGACAGCATTCTCTTGTAAATAAGAAAGAGGACCCTTCCTGGCTTTTACTCTAATTGTCTTAAATATATTGCCCCTGATATTTCTTTCAGGGGCTGGATTAGAGATCTGGGTCCAAATGAGACCCAACTTCTAAACATAGCACACAGATAGCAAATAGCACCAAGTAAACAAAATTTTAAATCTATGAGGAAGAGGATGAGTGAACTTGGAAAGTCTGTGCCCCAACATAAAAGCAGGTATGAATCTATTATAAATGTTAATTTTGATAATATTTGATAATAATCTGATATATTTGATAATACAACCTGGGAATATCAAGATTTTTAGAAATGATCTTATGAAATTAATATTAGGATAGTGGCGCCCCTGAGGTATCTGGATGAAAGGAGATGCTGAATTTAATTTCCACTTCTCTGAACTCTGGAAATGTGTTTATTATTTTTGCCCCACTCAACCTGACCATGTTCCTGAAATTTAATTTAACCTTGTAAATGCCTAAAATGGACAGATACTATTTTTTTTACCCCTTTACTGTAGTTCTTGCCTTCGTTCTGTATGGGAAAGAAATGTAGAAAACGGGTTATTTTACATAATGATATCCTGTTCCTGTCTTTTCTATTATTCTACAACCATTCAGCCTAAAAGACAGAACATATGATTACTCAGTGAAAGCCTTGCAGCCATGAACTCTGACTGTTTTGTAGCCTTCAAAGCATTATTTGTATAAAGACAATAAAAAAGTCTTGTTCCTTTATAAGGATGACTGCAAGGAGTTTGATCTCTGAGAAGAACAGCAAAGCAGCTCTTTCTCCAGCTCCTGAAAATGACTCAGTAAGAGATTTTGATCTCTGTATTGTAAATTTGATATCCTGTGGATCTCCTCTTCACCTCACCTATTGAGTTGCCTGCTATATTACATCTTTCAAGCTTAATATGTGATTGATTAAAAAGCTTCATTTTCAGCCTGCTTTTCTATATGATCATTCTGAGCTTAAATGTTTCATGATCCTTATTATTTCCAGCCAACTGGTATACAATAGTTCACTTGAAGTGTGTACATATTTTGTTTTAGATACTAATTATTGGGATAGGTAAAATATATATTTGTTAAAGTAATATAAGTCACAAAACTTTCTGGTAAGATACAGTCAGGTTTTTAAGCATGTATATCAAATATGTGGTTTCCCAAAAGACAGAATGTTTCTAACACACAAAAAGAAGTCAGCCCACTTTATTGAATAAATGCACACCTGCAGTTTTCCTGCATTTCTTTGGGTTCTGTTCTCTCTGAAACCGTGTGCTCACCTGTCTGCTGGAGTCCTGAGACCTGAAAGTAATAACCCCTTTCTTCCACATACCCAGGTCAAAGACTGTAGATTTGCAATGACCTCCTTGTGCTCTCTCTTAGCTGCAGGCTGTGTCTTTGCTGGAGAAACCCACTCTTCACTATCTGCTACAGTCTCAATCTGAATGGGATTTCATCATTTGAATACAGGATTGCCCTTAGCCATGCTGCTCGGTCCTATTTGCAACTGCAAACCACAGTGTTTGTACTCTAATACCACAACTGATCCTTGTTGTCACTTCATCCCCTGAAAGAATTGCTTTAGAGGGATGTAGAAGTGCTTGCTTCTAGGAATATTCACTCCTTTCTGATCAAGAGAAGTCCAGAAGGCTGTGGCAGCGCCCAGCTAGTGGAAGGCAGGTGGGCCTTGTGCAGGCCATGACAGAGGACCGTTGACAGGGTAGTACCTCTCAGCCCTGCTCCACACAGCCCTGCTGAAGCTGTAGGCCAGCCCTGCTTACTCAGGTACTGTGGCAGTGAATGTGGTATGGATTTCCAGAGAATTAGCTGAAAGTCCTTTATAGCTATGGAGCCTTGGCTCAGCAGTTGAGGTCTTTTCTTAGATACGCAGAAGAGACAGTGGCTTGGCTGCTGCATGGGGGTAACGAATGTTCATTACAAAGGATTTTCCCTCTCAATTTCTATAATCTGCAGCTGTGTTTTATTAATAGGAAGAAAATCAAGTGCCTCTTAAGAACAATTGCAAAATATTAGGAAAATAGCACAGCCATGGGGCTGCAGGCAGCTGCTCCCTCCACTGCAGCCACTCAAGCATTTCACACTGCTCGCAGCCAGCAGCACTGCCATAAACGCCCCTCAATAGGAAAAGTGGGAAGCACAGGGCTTTGCAAATGTGTCATCGGCTTCAAACCTTGGTGCCTGGCAGACATTTTTTAGAACACCATTTTAGACAATCTTTGAACCCAACGCCACAAATAAATGAGCAAGGCATTTTGCTTCTGGAATGAAAGACCAAAACAACTCAGGCTTGAGCACCTTTGTGGTTTACCTGTAGGATCATGAAGAGATTCCCATGGCTAAGTAACACAGGCAGAGCTCTCTGAGGACCTTCTGCAGGAGATGGAGTGGGCTGAGAAAGCAGCCTCTCCTGTTGGAAATTCCAGTGGTCAGGCACAGTGAGGGATGGAGAGTCAGGAGGACATCCTCAGATCCCTCGGAGCTCCAGAGAGAGACAAAGCTTCACTACTGCTCCTTGAACACTGATGTGTTTTAAAACCTACCCAGTATGAGCTCTGCTAGTCACAAAGTAGTAGTGACAAAGGAGTAGTGACAAAGTGCTCATGCAGGTCACCCTTCCTATCCTCAAACATGCTAGTCAGTCTTTCCATCCTGGGACATTTTTCACATATTTGCATTACCTGCACCGGGCAGTGTTTGCCCTACATTTCTTCCTTTTCTCTGTGAATGGATGCACATCCTCAGGCTTCCTACCCCCGAATGGGAAGGGTTTCCTGATCTGGATGAAACTGCTTAGGCAGCACAAGGCCTTCAGCCAGCAGCTGTTCTAGCACAGCTCCAGGGCCCATCCCTGGCTTCAGCCCCAGTCAATCTCCCAACAGTGAGCATCAGGTTACCTGAAACAGCTGTTTGTGCAGGAAGTTCAGAGCCTCAGCATGAATGGGGAAGGAAAATTTCTTGATATTCAGCCTCACTGTTTCTCGTCAAAAATCTCACATCACAAAAGGGAGCGAGGAGTTTCTGCTGACAAGCTGAAGATGAACACACACTCAAACAGCATGAGGACCAGGGAAGTCCAACCACCAAGCTCCACACTCTTCCTGTCATATAACTTTATAACACTGACTAAGGACTTAATTGCCTGTGGAAATGCTGAAAGTATTAGTTTTATGGTCTGATTTTCCATTTTTTAGACAGATAAGAAATCTCTTGATTTCACTGACAATTTGGGGTAAGGCAACTTTATTCTACTACAGCATCAGAAAATGACTAGTTAAAGAACAGGTTAAGAATAACATTGTTAGATGCTACCTTTCTTGCTTTCTTCACCCTACATATGCAAAAAAAAATTTTAAAGCAATTTAAGCATCTCAATAAATTAAACTTCTCTTTTAGAAGATTCCTCTGATCAGATTTATCGCTAATAACATAAGGTGGCACTTTCTAGAAGCTTATTATAGTAGTTCTTTTTTACAGAGATATGAAATTTGGAAGCGAGTCTTCTGGATTTCTTCAAATTTCTGAAAGCATTTACTTTTTGCTACTTGAATTCATATCTTCGTGGTTTCTCTCCTGCCCATGAACACATCTTCCTCTTTACAATTAATGGACTTGCAGAGGCATAGGTTCCTTTTTACTGTTCAGCTAGGTAAATAAATCCTTATTACTTAAATGACCCTCTGAAGAATAATAGGTAGATACATCATGTGATGTTTTTGCAGACTTTACGACAGCACCATCTGGAATACATACATATAGCTTTAAAAAAAAAAACATTGTATACAGTATCCACCAAGTGCTAAAAAAAAAAAAAGTTTTGTTTACTTTTAATGGAGTAAGAAAAATATGCCAAAAAAAACCAACTAAAATTTAATTTTGAATTATATACAAATAATAAGAGTTTCATCTAACAGTACTGTTTATGATGAAAACAAATCTGCCTATTAAAGATGTGACCACAGATTGAAGCTTGCAATTTCAGCCTTCATCAATTGCTTTCTTGAGTGACTCATCAAGTCAGCATTACCTAAAAAGTCAATATTGAGAAACCAGGTAAACCAGTAAGTACTCCTTTTAGTCACACAATCGCTACCAAACACTCTTGAGAACACAGTAAAGCGTTTTATTGTTTATATTCATTTTCATTTACACAGAGGAGAAACAATCAATGCAGTTCTATCACAGCAGGGGGACCATATCCCGGAACTCTGACTGCTGGATGTTGGCAGACCTGCCTTCAGGTCTGATCAGAAAAAAAAGAAAGGAAAAAAATAATAAGGTGGAAGTAGGGAGGAGAGTAATTTCACTTACATGAGTTTATTAATGATTTATGGGTATTTATTTTGCAGGTGATACAGCTCTTCTCTGAGAGCAGACTGCTTCACTTCTTTACAAAATAGACATTTAATAATGTAATTACTCAGAGTTCTAAATTTTGCAGTGGTTCATGCGGTAAGGGTGTGCAACTGACACAAAATGGAAAACACAGCTACAACAGCAAACTGCTACTTCTACTCCCAGCTGGTTTATGGAAAAGGTCATTGGACTTCTCCTTTTCTGCTCCTGAGTTACAGAGCAGAAGCAAGAAGCATTTACTTTGTGAAGACAACTACGCGGACAGGCTATAGATATGTGGTGCAGTTGAACAGGTCTACAACTCGTTTCTACAGTATTCGCATTTGCTATTGTTTGGAAATACAAACATAGCTTTTGCACACTGCCACTTCTCATACACATTCAGCTGAAGGAGTTGTGCACAGTTTTCTGTGATGCTCCTCTTTTTCCTTTTTAAAGCTCCATTTTTGTTTTGCGTGGGTTTTTTTCCCCCCCTCTAGGGCTCATAAGGAGTGAGCAACTCTTTCCACTGAAAGAAATTACAGGTGTGCAGAAGTACAACTACGCTACCTACACAGACAGAGACAACTGTGCTCTTGTGCACACCCCTACAACTGGCCGAAGAACAAATTAAGAAGTTAAGCCTGCAAAATAAATTGAGTTTACTCTCAAACTTTTTCTTCAGTCCGGATGAATTATAGACCTTGATTCGAGGCTGCCCCTTTTTTTTTTTTTTTTTTTGCAACTGATCTGCGTGACTACTGGAACAGCATCTCTGCCAGAGTCATTACACTGAAATGCAGAGCTGAGCAGTTTGCTGGCAGTATGTATTGACGTTTTTGCAGCATCATGAGTCTGGCAACTGGGCTTGGGGAAGTTTCAAGCAGTGGGTCTTTACAATAGCAACTTGATTCTGCAGACAAAAAGCAAGAGATTGGCAGAATTATTAGAGGATCCCAATAAAGGCAAAGCACGTCTTCTGCAGAGCGTAGCACCGAGTGAGGCTGCGAGCTGTCAGCTCCCAGGAAGAGCAGTCAGAGCCGAAAGAAGGCTAGAAAGTAGGCTGAAGTTTGGAAGCAACCTTAACCTACAAGCCCGTCCTACCTTCCTCCCTTTCCCGAATAACACACCTAACGAGGCTGCTAACGAGGCTGCCCGGCTCCGGCCCCGGGACCGCCCCTCTCCCCGCCCAGCGCTGCCGCTCCCCGGGGCTCGGCAGCAGGCGCCGTTTAGCGCTAATTAGCCTCAGCGCGGTCATTAGCATACGAATTGCCGGCAGATTGTTTTAATAGGTGGGATAAAGAGCAGATTGCCGTGAGTCACTCCCTGCCAGCCGAGGGGGACACACGCTGTGAAATGTCAGGAGCGTGTAGCATCGCTGCCACCGGCAACGCAAAGGGGCTGAACGGCAGCCGGGGAGGGAGACGGCCCGGCCCGGCCCCCATCCTCAGTAGCCGTGCCCGAGACGGGACGGAAAGCGGTACGTGAGGCCGCTGCCCCCATCTTCCCCCCTCCCAGTCCCATCGCACCCACCTGTGGCATCGGGCACGGGCGTGCGCGGGGGCGGCCCCGGAGAACACATCGCATTCCAAATGTTCAGCTTGTGCAGCGGAAACGGATGAGTTTGTGGAAAGCTTGCTTGAAGTCTTCGTTAGACATAGTATAGATGATGGGGTTAATGAGGGAGTTGAGATATCCCAGCCACGTGAAAAAGTCAAAGATGGCCATGTGGAACCAGCAAGCATCCTTGCAAATAGGCAACACCAGGCTGATGATGAAAAAGGGCAGCCAACAGACGATGAAGGCTCCTAAAATAATCCCTAAAGTCTTTGTCGCTTTCCGCTCCCTAGCGGCCGTCAGCTTCTTTTTCTCCAGCAGGGCGTCCGACACCTTCACCTTCACCTGGTTCATGTACACAGGAGAACCCGACTCGCTGGGGCCCTCGGGGGCCTTGGAGTTGATGGATGTGACGGAGGAGGACGACCCCGGAGAGTCCGTGATCAGCTGAGCCCGAGTCAGTCTTTTCCCCGCTTTCTTTGGCGTCTGCTTCAAAATCCTCGACCTGGCTTCCACGTAGATCCTCCCGTAGAGGGCTATCAGCAGCAGCGTGGGGAAGTAGAAGGCTCCCACCGTGGAGTACACGGTGTAGAGGACGTGGTCCGTGTTCACCGCACAGTGAGAGGCTTCCTCGGCCTTCGCCTGCCGCCAGAACAGCGGGGGCATGGAGATGCAGATGGAGAAGACCCACACCAGCGCGATCATGCCCGCTGCCCGCTTGGGAGTCCTCTTCGTGGAGTACTCGACGGCGTCGGTGATTGCCCAGTAGCGGTCCAGGGCGATGACACAGAGGTGCAGGATGGACGCCGTGCAACAGGTGATGTCCGAGGACAGCCAGATGTCGCAGACGACCTGGCCCAGCGTCCACTTCCCGGTCACAGTGTACAGGGTGCTGATGGGCATGACGAGGATGGAGACGAGGAGGTCGGTGACGGCCAGCGAGGCGATCAGGTAGTTGGCCGGCGTGTGGAGTTTCCTCGTCTGGTACACCGTGGCGATGACAAAGGCGTTGGAGAGCACCGTGGCCAGGGTGACGAGCGCCAGGACGACGGCGAGAACGATCTTCCCGGAGAGGGGGGTGGCATCCTGGTAGATCCCTTCCTCGGCGCTGCAGTTTCGGCCGTGGTAGGAGTCGTTGGCGGGGAGCAGCGGCGCCGGGCAGGGGCTCACCGGCTCCATTCCTCCGCGGCCGCCGCCCCCGCGGACGGCGGGGCTGGGCTCGGCACGGCTACCCCGGCAGGACCCCGTCGGCGCCGCGGGAGGGCTGCAGCATCCCAGCGCCGGCACCACCTCCCTCCTCCCTCCCGCCCGCCCTTCCGGGAGCGCGGAACCTCACTCCCCGCGGCCGAGGGTACAGGGCGAAGCGGGGGCCGGGCGTGCCCGCCAGCTCATCGCCCCGCCGCCTCCCCACGCAGCGCGCCGAGCCCCGAGCATGGAGCTCCCGGCCCAGCCGCCCCTAGGCGCTGCCCCTAGGCGCAGCCTCGCCGACGGCCGCCCTGCTCCGCGTCTCGACGGGCGCGCCGCATGCCCGCGGGCGGCGACTTCCCCCCGGGCTGCGGGCGCGACGGCACGGCTGCGAGGGCAGCGGAGCCGCCCCGCTGGGTCTGGCCTTCAGACGCAGCCCGCCGCCACGAGTTCGCAGTCGCCGCGAGTGCGGGAGGAGGAGGAGGAATAGGAGGGTCTGCGAGCGGCAGATGGGGAGCTCCCCTCCCATGGCACCCCCCCGCCGGCCATGCTGTCGGGGCCCGACCTCGGCCCAGTGCCGACAGCCTTAGGCAGGGGCCGGTGTGAGGGACCACCGAGCAACCGCCGCCCCTTATATAGCCCGCGGCGCGGCTCCGCCGGCACCGAGCAACCCGTGCCGCTCCCGGGCGGGCTGCCCGCCTGCCCGCGGAGGAGGAGCCACCGCCTCCCAGCGCCTCCCTCCCCGCGTCCGACGGGGGGGCTCGGCCTGCCCGGCCGCGCGCACCGCCCTCCCTCCGTTCCCCGCCCGCTGCAGGTGGCGGGAGGAGCCGCGGTTCGGCCCCCGCCCCAGCAGCGGGGTCGGGATGGAGGAGATGTTCCCCGCCGCCCGATGGGGCTGGGGGCGATGCCGGCTGCCCGCGGAACCCGCCCGGTGTGGCAACCCAGCGCTTCCCGGGCTCCGGCCTCCGTGCCCTTTCCTTTCTTTTTGTTTTATTCATTAATTTTCAGTGTGCTCCGCCCCGAAGAGCCCCTCGAGATCCCCGAGGTGTGGGAAGGAGGGGAGGGCTGGGCGCAGTGCCCGCGTCCCCGGGCTTCCGCCGGCGTTGGCTCTGCAGCTGCAGGAAAGTTTCGCACGCGACGGGAGATGCGAGTCAGCATTGTGCCGGGTCAGGGCGATTCCGAGCTCAGCGAAATGCCTGCTCCAGCCCTCCGGTACATTTCCCTGAGATGCCCCTGCAAATCTTCTAAAGAAAAGCGAGGGTCTGTGCGTGGAGGCACAGCTGTGCGCACCTGCACACACCGCTACTCGCCCCATCTCCCTGCGAGCGCCCTACTGGCAATCTTTCAGCGGGAGGGATGGGCGGGTAGGGGGAGGATGGTAAGAGGAGCGTGGGGAGGGGAGGGGTACTGAACGGGGTCCAGGGAAAGAAACACTGAGCTGAGGGAACCGGGAGACCCAGAGCCCTGCAAGGGCCATCCTTCCCCTCCCCAGTGCAGCACTGGGAAAGGTGCCCTGATCTTGGGATGAGCTCAGCACCCACGCGTCCCCTGGGATCAGAAGGCAGGGAGTGAGCGCAGGAGGGAGAGGACTGCCTCGGATCCATCACAGTGTGGTGGGCAAGGTGTGCCCAAGTTCACCAAACTGACAGGAAGGTAAAACATCACTAACACTTTCCGTTTTCCCAAATGGGCTTGGGGTAGGGTTTGGTCTGTCTCCATGTTTTTATCTTATAGTTCCTCCTTGTGCTCCACAGCACCTGGTAATTGGTTGGAGCCTCTATGCTTTGCTGCTCTGCAAATAATAAGTCTTGAGCTATCTACATCCTTCTGGTCTCTTTGTTGAACACAGACTTTATAATCCTGGTTTCTAATATTGTCTGCTGTTGCTTCCACTTCTGCTCAACATTTCTGGCTGAATTTAGTTGTGCTTAAGTTGGCAGCTGCCCTCTAGCCTCCGTAGCTCAGTATTTTTTCCCAAAAAGGGCTGCATACTCGAGGCTGATTTAAATTTAAAACACAGGGAATAACAAGACCAAAACCTGGTCCCTGCGTTCAGCTTTGGAATTGCTTTCCCTTGTGGAAAGGCTCATCTGATAAAGTGATACAGACTCTAAGGGAAAGGTTCTCACTCTGGCACTGCTTTCATCTGTGCCATGTAATGCAAATACTTCGTGAACAGGTGATGAGTTCTGAACACCCCATTAATTTTGTTGTTGACAATTGTTATAAAATTTGTGTGTTTTCTGAGCACTGCTTTTTCTGTTGTCCTTCTCCATTAATTCTGGGTTATTTTTTATTAGAGATCATCGTTCGTTGCTTCCTTTTTTGCCTTGGCAGGAAGATACTTTTCCTCTCCTCCCTTGTTTGTTCTCTGCTGTAGCATTGCCTTGCTCTTCGCTCAGGTATGTAGTGCTACTGCCAGTGGTCAGGAACACATTCATAGAGGTCTCACTCTGGTGACTTCAGACAGCTTCCCACAGGGATCACCTGGTCCCCTGGCAGGTTCAGCAGTCATTCCCTGTGCTTCCCTCTGGGGCTTCAGATTGGGATTTGGAAACTTCTGCAGCTATGAGGCAAAGCCAACTTCCTGAAAAACAGTGCTCCATGCCCCGGAGCGGTGCATTGCTGCAGCTGATGTGTAGAGAAGATCTGCCACCAGGCACTGAAGCTGCTGTTATTCAGGCAGTGCGGTGGTGGTTTCCAGAACTGGTGTCAGAGCAGGAGGTTACCCTTCCTCTCTGTCTGTCCAGGCTGCATGTAGCCCGTGCCACAGCTGAGTACACAGGTTGAGATTTGATGGCAGCAAGAAGCAGGTTCTAGCTGGATTGTCAGTGAAGTGCTGGAGTCTTGGAGCACCAGGCAGAAACATACTGTGAATCATATGTATCATCACATGGGTGATTGTATCTCCCTGCTGTGCTGTCACTGCGAAGCTTGCATTTCAAGCAGCAGCCACATGCCTGCTGTTTACCTTCCCCTATCCTAACTGGATCGGAGAAGATCCTTATAGGAAGGGATTCCATTTCCTGAAGGTTTTGGTTTCTGTGCAAATACAAGCATAAAATTAATTTCTTTCTGCTGGCATAAGGCTGTTAATACTTCTTATTTCTAGATTTTCTTGTACTAATATACCAAAGTACAGAAATAGCAATGAAAACTGATCATGTTACTGGTCTATTGCATCACAAACTGTCTGTGAATAATGGCTGATATGGCACAAATATCATCAATGACTTGTAAATAAATTAGAGAGAGGGAGGGCAGACACATAGAAACAAACCTAAGTGTTAGAAATGGAAGCTGCTACAGTCAGATCTGTCCTAAATTCAGTTGTGTGGGTTTTGGCTTTGGGATCATTTAGGTACATTTGAACACAGAGCTCAGTGCACAAAACAAACTTCACCTCTGCCTTTGGCCCAGGTGGCAAGTTGCACGTAGTGCCATCTGTAGCCTCCTGCACGGTGATGAGATTCATCCTCGTATTTTAAATAATGAAATTTGGAGTCCTTCTGTTAGCAAAGATAACCTTCACTATGTAAATCAACGCAGTGGTATTTTGTTGAGTTTGCCAACAGACAAATAACACTAATATATGTGTGAAGTTTCTCAATGCTAACTTTGAAATATAGCTGAGGCCACTTAAATGCCAGCGCTTTTAAGTCACTAGTCAAAATAAAAACACCCAGCTTGAGCTACTGAAATTTAATTATAAGAAACAGCTGGGGCTGGTTTTGATTTTGACTCTGAGGACACAGAAAAAGAAAAAAAAAAAAAAAGCACATGGGCTCTGCAGGCATACGTACACACAGCCTTCTTTGTCCCACGGGAGAAAAGCCAGATTGAGTTATCTCCTTGTTCTTCATACTGGTCAGGTACAGGTGCCTGAAGATGCATTCAAATACCCTCTGAGGAGTATTCAATTACTCTTTAAGTAGACAGCTGGGGTCAAGCAAAAAGAAACTCTAGTTCCCCTTGTACCATCTCTGCATTTCATCTCCAGACACTGCATCTACCCTGACAGATTTCGGTTCATGGAGGCGATAGTAGTGCTTGGTGGCTGTTCCCCATTCAACTACGAGGTTTGCTCTCTAATGATCTTCTTGGATACGCTCCACAGGAAACCGCTTCAATTCTGCCCCATCGCCTCTCCTTCCACACTCCTGTTATTCTCTGGCTTTGTTACCAAGCAGAAAAAATGACTGAAAAGGGCTGCTGCTGCTGCTGCCTCGTTATTGTGCTTTCCATCTGAGGTTGCTGGAGCCTCCAATTTGCACTAAAATCAGTGCAAATGCTTGTTTTGCAGCCAGAGAGTCTGGCTGAACAGCCATCCCTATGCCCTGGGCAGGCTTCAGTTTTACACCTGAAGGATTTTAAACCCATCAGGATCTGTCTGCAACAAAATTCATACGGGTCCATTGGGGAACAAACTGTTGGAAACGGCTGTGACACTACAACACAAAGGCGCGGCTGTCTACCAAGACTGAAAGTGGATGGGATAACATTTAACTCTAGCCTGTCACATAAGGAAAAAAAGAAGACCATCCGTTCAGCATGAAGGGAAAGGTCCCCGTGTTTCGACTCTGTAGGGATTCAAGTGAAAAAAAGTCTCATGTTCTGTGCTCAGAGCTGGCAGAACATAAATCCCCCACTTTCAGATGTGGACCTGTATTGGGTTTAAAGCTTCAGCCCCTTCCAGTATGCTCAGATCTTTCTTTCTGCTTTACAGGATGAAAGCAGTAAGGATTTCTTTTTAGGATCTACAGCTGTTTTCAGATAGGTCCCAAATACCAAGTTTCCAGGAATGAAACACTGAATTCTGCGTTCAGAAAAAGAAGTCTGCACACGTTTTAAGCAACAAGCTACTCATGCAGAAAGCTTAAAGGAGGCTTGTGCAATGCAGTGAATCACAGTAAGGAAGTAAAATGCTGAAAATAAGGAATGTTACTTTCTTTGTAAAATTAGCACATCAGTGTTGATTTAAGGGGAAGTACAGATTTATTCTTGCTAAGAATATGGTTCTTCTACATGGTTAATTAATATTTATCTAGGAAAGAAAGTAATGTATTCTAAGCCCACTGCCACTATGTTTAAGCGTGCTCCAGTCTTCTTTGTTCCCAGAGGTAATCAGAAACGAGGAACTTTTGCTGGTATGCAGATTTGGGCTGCTAATTTAATAAAATGCATTATCCATTAATTTGAATCCTTTTAGGATGTCACTTGACAGTTTCTTTTGCGGTATGAGACTCAATTGCAAAATTTAGTTGTCTATTCTGCTTAGCAAGAGGCTTAGGGAGAGGATCTTGCAGCATGCTGAAAATCAGAAGAGGAAGAAATTCTAAGGGCCGCAAAGATCTTGTAGGTCTATGTAGGATGCAGACTGCAGCAACAAGAGTAAAGCTGTAGCAAATGGCTGTCCAAATGCCAGAGCCTGCCGAGATCAGGATGTTCTCTGAGGGAATCGGGGCACATTCCTTAATCTCCGAAGCAATTTGTGAGGTAGTGCCCAGCTGAGAATCTCCTTCTGATGGCAAATGGGCATTTCTGCAAACCAGCGTGTTCCGACGCAATCTGTTCATGGAGTGACACTGTTATGAAACTGCAGGTCTGGGTACTGCAGTGCATGAGATTCACTCCACCAAGTGATAATCCAGCCAGCAAAGGTTGTGCTCCTTGTGCTGTTCTTTCTTTGAAGAAGAAAACAAAGACTGAGAAGCAAAAGCCTCAGAAGAGGTAGATAAATAAAATTGTGCCACTTCAAGCTTGCCATTGACTGGTAGCAGAACCATATCACACTTGGTTTTCAGAAAAGTAACCAGGTAAAGCTAGAGAGTCAGATCAGCAGCCTGGGTCAGCCTCACCCCAGTGATTTAATGAAGCTGCTGTGCCAAATGCCTGTTATTTTCCAATCTTTTAATTATCCAAAGACTCTTTAATTGGCATCTGTCCTGGATGCTTGTAAAACTGTTTCTTGATGTCTAGTGCACTTCTATGTTGTTGGGGAAAGGAATGCATAACTGTAAAATAAAGATACGATCTTCCTGTAAAAAAATAAAAGGAAAAAGAAAGCATATTCTTCTAAACAGAGAAGTCAGTATTAACAGGTTCACATCTCAGGTCAGAACATGCCCAGATAAAGGTTTTGCACTGGTCTCAAGAATACCTTGCCTCTAGGTACACCCATTAATATGCTAATAGATTTTAAAAACTGGAGACCCGGTCTTGTCCTCCTTTGCAAGATTGTTTCCATGACTGTGGAAGTAGAACCAGAAAACTTCAGTTTTTAGCTTTTAATTTCATGGGTTTCCCTTTCCTTCCTTGGGAAAGTCTTATTTCTTACACTATAAAATCGTTGTTTTTTTTTTGTTTTTTTTTTTTTTTTCTGACAGATTATTTGTCATACCTTCTGTCTCTGCTTCTTTCCTTCTTAGAGACGCTAATTCTATGTAACTAATGGAACTGAAGATTTAAATGTGTCTACGGATAGCTAGAAGTAGGAAATCATGCTACTCAGGATTCAGGACAAATTAGCAGAAATGTACATCCTCATACTTCAGGGGAAAAAAATCACCAACTACCTAAAAAGAGATTGGAAAGAAATGTTCTCTCTGCACAGGTTTTTCCATTATGGTTCACTATGAAGTTGTCAACACTGAAGTTTTTGGTCATATTTTAACACTAGCTAACTGATTGCTGATTGAAAGCTCAGCCAACAGAGTAATCTATTTTACATTAGATGGTTTTTACATTGTTCCTCTTTGTGGGAGATGCTAGGCTGTTAGCTAGGATGAAGTATTTTCATGTTCAAAAATCTAGTTTCAGGATCATTTTTTGTGAGTCTGGGGTAGATATAGTACCTTGTAAAGCATGTGGGAACAGTCAAGAATCAGACAATGAAACTTAGTGGACTACTGAGCAGATCTGGGAAAACGATTTGTTTTCACAGAATCATAGGCGTTGGAAGGGGCATTGATGAAGAAGTTGAACAAGACCCTGGGGACCATCACTAGCTACAAGCGTCCAACTAGACTCTGTGCCACTGATCACAACCCTCTGAGCTCTGCCAGTCAGCCAGTTCTCAGTCCACCTCACTGTCCACTTGTCTATTCTGTAAAAATTGTCTTATAACACATTAGGCTATCATACTGCTGTGCTAGAGTCTTCTAGCTAACATTTGCTAGGTTTCTGTGTTATGGATTGCTAAACCTTGGCCCATATACTGACAAATATAACTAGGCCCATCAACTGTATGGCTGATTCTTACCTTGGCTGGTACATTCTGGAACCTTATCGACCATTTGTTCTGGGATGCCTCTTCCCTAGCACTGGCTCTTCTCATAGTCCTTTGCCTGTTCTCTGGGAGATTTGCAAAGGCACAGTGAGTGTATGATTCACCTCTGTAAAAGCAGACCTAGGCTGCTAAGGCTAAACAGTCTTCCTCCACTTTCAAGTTGTCCTCTCTGTGGCTTTTTCCTGTGGCTGGGCACACCTCTGCATGGGAGCTCATCCTTCTGCTCCCCCACCCTGCTCTCAGTCCTATTACTGGGAAGGAGGGAGAGCATCCTTACACGTTCCCCCAAGACTCAAGGCCTGTCTTATGTTTAAAACAGAGTGCTAAATACTGGGGGATTTCTACATTCCAAAACCTAAAGACCCATGTAGGATGCTGGAAAAACCTTGGGTGAATTTATCTCGTTGGCCAAGCTGCCTTTTTCTAGGTGGAGCTGAAGAAGTTTAGCAGCCAAGCTTCCACCTAAGTCTCTATCATGTTAAATTTCATACACTTTTTTTTCTAGTTTTGAAAGCTGCATGATACCTGCCCAAACACTACCACATATTTCTACTACATGATGTTCTGATCATGGTCCCTTCTCTTTTCATCTCTTCTATGTGCGTCCTTTCCCTTATCTCACCCATGCACTAGTGTATCATTAACAAACCAATTTTCTTTACACAACTTTCGGAGTCTTTAGTAGTTTATCCCTTTCTCATCACATATTCAGGTCAATTACTGCCTCCCACTAGCCTCTGATGCTGGCCCCTCCCAATCTTATTTGATTTCAATCAAATGTCTTCATGCCTTCTCAGGTTTGAGAGAAGCTTCCCTTAACAGGCACAGACATCCTCATTATCTTACCTAACAATCCTGCTTTGCTGTGATGTCTACAGACCACACTTGACAAGAGCCAGGCTGTTGACTGTGACTGCTGCCTGTTATTCTTAATTCTTATTAGTAATTTGTTTGCTTATGTTCCTCCATCTGTGTGCCTCTATCTTAGACTGAGTTCTTCAGAACAGACACTACCTCTGTGCTTTAAGTGTTTGTAGTGCCTTGAAAATATCTGTAAGGGTCCTGATTGTGGGCTTCGAGTGGCCTGCTAAATTATCTTTATATCAACAAAAAATACTTACCATCATCTTCTATTTTTGCTGTTTTTTGATCTGTACAGTTCAGAACTCACTTTTTCAGTGATCCAAAAATGATACAAGGTATACCCTTAGCAATACATGACTGATCAGCTGACATGGTCAGTGCAGCAGTGAGCTCAAAGACCAACCAGAATGTACAAATTTCTCATTTTCTGTTTGAGGAAAACTGTAATGTTTTGCTATTTAGAAAAGGTAATAAGAACTGTCCCTTATTTCCCTTATGCAACTAGTTAGAAACAAAAGAAAGCAGAAGAGCAAACTATTAAAATGTAATGTGCAGCAGGATATTCACTTCTATGGCAGCTCTGAATTCCAAGCCACAGAGACAAAAGGGGAAAAAGAGTTACAAAAAATGTTCCCAAAGACTGAGGTCCAGGACAAAAAAGATTGCAATTGCCCTTTCCAGTAGGGGCTTGTACTTTATCTGTACTGAGAGATCAAATTCTCCAAATGCTCCCTAGTCGATAATTTCTCACTTAATGTTTGATTATAAGAATTGCAGGTTTCACCTCAAGTGGTTCTGCCTAACCTCTGTCTAAAGTGTACATGCAATAGAACTTCAGGCATCTGGAACTGGCAGACAGGATTCTATTCTCAGCAGCTTTCTAGGTCTCTCCTTCTCTCCTTCAGTGATAGTGCACATATTGGCATCCATTCTAAGAAAGCTGTTTCATTAGTGGTATTAGTGGCAGGCTCTTCTGGCTCAGGACTGTATGTAACATTGGATGTTAATTCACTCATATCCTCTACCATGCTGATCTGCTGATGGCCTTTAGACTAGTGGTGGCAAACCAGGTGATAAAGGGTGGTTTTCTACTAGCTCCACTATAAACTTGGTAAGATCTCCGCAGTGCACACTTCCTACAGCAGGGACAGTTCATAACTTCTACAAAAAGTTTTTAGTTTCACATTCTGAAGGAGACCTGTGAAATTTTAGTAATCCCCTTTAAAAACAAACAAACCAAACAAGAACTGCGAGTTTTGGTAGATTTTTCAGTCTTTGCCATTTGATTGCCAGGAAGTGCACAGAGTCCTCTGAGACATCAAACTCTCTGGAGAAGTGCAGTGAGTTAGTCAGATGCAAAGCCTAGTATTACCTGGCTTAAAATTATAAGGAGAGATACTCCTTAGAACTGATAGTCATGTGCACGCCTTTTCTTGGGTTTGATACATTAAAATTGTTACAGCATATGTCTCCAGGTAGTTTAGATGTCCTCCTTTCTTTCACTGAAGCAAGTTTTGGAGATTTTAGGCATACTTAAAATCATCTGTTGTTTTCTTGGCACTTCTCTTCGTTGTCTGGATCAAATTCTGCTTCCAGTTACAAGAGTCAGACTGCAGCTTTTCAACTCCTTTGAGTTTCATTAATATATCAGCAGTTTCCATTGAATTGCCTATTGTCAAATTTGTCAAAGACAAAACCAATGAAATGAAAAAAAACCCAACAGATTACTTGGGTGTTTAATCATGATCATGCTTAATGTGACTTTGTAAATGGAGGACTGGATGAAGTAGTCCTAGGGTGTTTTTTAGAAAAGTTTCTACATTTTGATATATTTCAAGCTAAAGGGCACAATTTTACTCTCTGTCATTTAAAATTGCTAGGAATACTTAGTGGGCACAGCAAGATGTGAGGAAGGCACTAGATGAATTTGAGGATATTTATTCAACTATTTGAGAAAATTTGAATCTTTGCATCTTGACGATAGTAGATTATATAAGCAGTAGCCTCACTAAATTATACAGTATTCAAATAGAGGTGATTTTCAAATGTTTGTATCGCACCAGGAATGTGAAAATTTAGGAAATGAGCAGCAAATGACCCAAGAGACCAAAAAACAATTGGGACAAAGTAAGGAACAAACCCTGCTATGATTTAAATAATATAACTATGTACATACGCAGTTAAATCCCACCTATGCTACTCACAAAGGATACTCTTTTTTGAATGTTTGAAATTTGTTAAAGAATTTAAGCAACTGCCTATTGCAAACAGAAAAAAAAATGAGGTATTGGCAATATCTTGACAGAATGTTTTTAGGTTGGAGTCAAGTCAAATTTGGTGAAACACAGAATGACATTGTTAGGAACTGATAGCATGGATATTGGAAAAAAAAAAAAAAAAAAAAACAATGGTCATATGTAAGTAGGAGGGAGTTGAACTTTTTCAGCCTGGAGAAGAGAAGGCTTCAAGGAGACCTCACTATGTTTTTCCAGTACTTGAGGGGAGCTTACAAGCAGGAGCAGGACTGACTTTTTACATGGTCTGATAGTGATAGGACGGGGGGAATGGCTTTAAATGGCTTTAAACTAAAAGAGTGGAAGTTTAGGTTAAATGTTAGGAACAGATTGCCCAGAGAAACTGTAGATACCCCATCCCTGGAGGTATTCAAGGCCAAGTTGGCTGGGGTCCTGGGCAGCTGAGTTGATGGTTGGCAATCCTGCCCACAGCACAGGGGGTTGGAACTAGATGATCTTTAAGGTCCCCTCCAACCTAAGCCATTCTACACTTCTCTGATTCTATGAAATTATGCTTGAAGAGATTTGGATAAAGACTTAGGCCTTGACCAAGACATCTAATGTTTATCCATAACTATAATTCATATGCAAGAGAATGAAAATGGTTATTTACTCCTAGGATACTACCCTTCCCTATTTACCCACAATCAAATGTGAGAGATTAGAAGGACTGTTAGGGACATAAGTTCCTTTACTCTGATAATATGAAGGTCACCATAGTTAAATGTTGTCATTGTCTACATAGCATAAATTAATGCATAAGTAAACATTATTCAAGAAAGGAATCCTCTTGATTTTGAAATAGTCAGAGATCACTGTAGACAATACTAATAAAGAAAGTATTACAAGTAGTTTGTCGAGTTGTGAGTTGCCCCTTGGGAATCCCAGACCTTGGAGGTAAGAGAGAGAGTCTAGGGAAAAGAAGACTGCCCCTTGGTTGAGGAGAATGTGGTCAGAGATTGTCTAGGCAAGATCAGTGCATACAAATCCATGGGCCCAGTGGGATGCACCCGTGTGTACCAAGATAGCTGACAGAAGCAACTGCTGAACCACTATCATCTTTGAAAGGTCACAGAGAACAGGAAAGGTATCTGAAGACTGGATGATAGCCAGTGTACTCCAGTCTTCAAAAAGGGCAAGAAGGAGGAGCAGGGAAACTACAGGCTAGTCAGCCTCTCCTCCATCCCTGGGAAGCTGATGGAACAACTTATTTTGGATGTCATCTCCAAGCAAGTAGAAAAGATTATCAGGAGTAGTCAACATGGATTCACCAAGGAGAAATCATGTTTAACAAATCTGGTAGCCTTCTATGATGTCATGGCCAGCTGGGTAGATGATGGAAGAGACAGAGAGACCTGGAAAAGTTCAGCCCGGAGAAGACTGAGAGAGGATCTTATCAGTGCTTATAAATATCTAAAGGGATAAGTGGATGGGGCCAGGCTCTTGTCAGCGGTGTCCAGCAATAGAACAAGGGGCAATGGGCACAAACTGGAACACAGAAAGTTCCATCTGCACATGAGGAAAATTTTCTTTACTTTGAGGGTGAGAGAGCACTGGAACAAGCTGCCTAGGGAGATTGTGAGGTCTCCTTCTCTGGAGATATTCAAAACCTGCTTGGATGCTTTCCTCTGCAACCTACTCCAGGGAGCCTGTTTTTGCAGGGGGGCTGGACTCAATCTCCAGAGGTCCCTTCCACCCCCTACCATTCTGTGATTCTGTGAAAAATCAGAGTGGCAAATAGTACTGGGAAAGGCAATGTAATGCTAATGTAGGGGATGGTATAACAGAATGGCAGATCGCGTGCATCTAGAACCTGTTTGAAGGAATAGGAGCTGTTTATACACCAAAACAATGTAAGAGTTGAATACATCTACTTGTCTGAAGCTTCTTGCAATCCACATACAAGTAATAGATTTTTAAGGGCTCGAGGAGTATTAGGGGTTTATTCTGTAACCACAGGCTATACAATTTCACCAACCCTACTCTGACTCAAAAGTTAGTGGGTAAAGAAAGAATCAGGCCACAGAAGAAGGAGGTAAGCAATACACTTTATCATCCCTGCTGAGATAGCTGGAAGAAAAGCAGACAGTTCCTCAGGGACATGAGAGAGGTCTTTAGCAGGTCACACATTTGGACACTGACCCATCCCAACTCATTTGCCCACATCCCTTTTTAATCTACTCCACCAGAGAACTGCTTCCCCTTGTAAAAATTTCCATCATTTTCTTAAGATGAACTTTAGTGACTTCAGTGTTCAGCAGTTGATTCTTGCATGCTTTTGTCTGTAAAATTAAAGAGTACCTGGTATCAAATGACTTGTACTAGTATAGCTCTCTGTAGCCTGCAATCAAGCATCCTTCTTAACCTCTTTCCAAAGGTAGAAGAGACTTGCTGTCTTTAATTCTTTACATCCCCATCTCTCCTTTTTGTGCTCTTTGGCTTTCCAGTCTCATTAGTTCTTCCTAGACCTTTCTGCAAAGTTGTTTGCCTTACTTATTTCAAAGCAGGAAGGCTGAAATACATAGCTATTGGTATAGGTAGATCTCACATACAAAATACCATTGTATATACCATATACATATGTGTATCATATATATAGACCATCATAAATTATATATAAGAGATATATGATATACAAAATAATACAAATATGTGCATATATATGTGTGTATGTGTGAGATATATAAGTATATGTAAAGACGATCACAAAAAGGAAGAAAAGAATCTATTATTCATGACTATGGTGATTAGTAGTGAGGAGTTTTTTTACAACATTTGGAAAATTTTTATTCTACCCTGAGAATAGTTAGGCTCTCAAGCTGTCTTATTTCTAGGAGAAACTCAAAATAGAACTAGTGGAAAATCAGGGCTGTTTTATTTTAAGATATAGATACGTAACAGAACTGTTCACTAGTAGATTACAGACATACTCCACCATTATATAAACTAATCAGTGGAAGTAAAATCAGGAGGTATGTCAAAGAGGAGCTGTCTCTACGATCCAGTGCCGGTACAGATTGGTCTGGATGGTTTCCACAGGCTCCTTCTACCACTAGCATTTTTTTTTTCTGTTTTTGTTTTTTGGTTTTTTTTGTTTGTTTGTTTGTTTTTTATTAATGCAGCAAGACTTCTAAACATAGCCACAAGGGATTAATAAATATTAATGACTGAATCAGCTATCAAGGCAAGACTTTTTTGGCTGTGATACAGGCTCAACACTTTCAGTATTGTACATGGGTAGGAGAGGGGAGAATCACCTCTTGGTTTAAAATCCAGGCAGAAAGTCCATCTTGCTTGTCATGCCACTGGTCAGCACCACATGTTAGCAAAACGAAGGTGACCTCATTCTGGCAGTGGGCTGCTTGGCTTTCAAAATGAATTGCTCAAAATCATAGGAATTAGAGAAAATGGAAATCAGACTAATGAAGTAAGAGATATGAGGGGCTGCCAGGAATGTGGAAGAACCCAAAGAACAAGAACGTGTCTCCACTGGTCCAAGTGTGATTCAAGGAAGACTGCGATGAGCAGAAAGCACAGTTGATGGACTAAAGCAACTGTTTTTAGATTATTGATTGAAGCAAAGTTTTGCCTTAGCACATATGAAAACAAAGTGTGAAAATTCAGTTATTGTTATTGTTGTTCCGATTAGATATCTGGAGCAACTCGATAAAGATTCCTTTTGTACTAGGCAAACCCTGTGGATCCTATGATCTTCATCATAACTTTCATTGAGCAGGAACACTCAGTGGCTTCTTTCCTAACTTTTGTTTCATGCCAGTAGAATATTTGCATGACAGGACAGCTCTCACTAATGTAAGGATTTAATAAGAGGTTCGTTTGCAGAGGCATTTTTCTGAGAAGCAGAAGGATATTTATTCTTTCCTTATAGAACTGTGAGAAATGCTAAGCGAAGAGGTTTCTAGTTAGAGATTAATATTGGGTTTAACAGATAGCTAGCCACTTCAGCAGAAGTGGTTTTATAACAATCAGAGCCATGAAGTAGAGAATAGGGAATTACTTAATTTGTTGCAGGCAAGTCAGGTATATGAGTCTTCTGTAAGCCTGGGAAGTAGCCTGTAGTTACACATTCGAGTTTAGTTTTTCAGTGATACACTTCCAAGAGGTGATGTGACTGGATGGTGCAAAATGTAGTTTTACGGAATGGGAGCTCTAGTGATAACCCATCGTTGTTCACCCTGCCTAGCCCCTCATTAGCTGGAATAAAAGACTGTCACTTTCACTCTGATAAGAGGCATTTGAGGGTCAGTGTTCAGCCACCAATACAGGCAGAGAGCCTGGTCTGCACTGATTAGCACTGTTAAATGCTTTGCCAGGGAGAGGGTGTTGAGAAAGGATGCGATGCTCCACATATAGCTGCGCTGCAGCAAAATCAGGGAGCCTGCCTTATCCTCCTTGTCTCTGCAACTAAATACTTGGAGCAGGCATTAGATTTGCCCTATACAAATGTCTCTTTTGCCAGAATTATATAAAGGATGCTAATGTAAATGAGATGCAAACCCATATTGTACACTACAGTAATGCTAATTTGTTACAAAAGGAAGCACTGCTGTTAATGAAGTGCTGAGACATATCCATCTTGAAAGCACTGTGGGGAAAGAACGCCGAAGCAACTGATTAGGAAACAGGGAAAACTAATATTTTTTTAATAAACCAATGTTAAGTACGGGCAGTAGGTTCTGGTTACAGCTCTGCAAAATTCAGATTCACTTATCAGTAATGAAAAAGATATACTCTTTATTTGTTGGAGCCTAAGCTGATGCCAGAACTGTCATTTAATTAAATCACAGTTAATTTTTCCTAGCTCTAAACTGAAAAGTAAAGCAAAAATGTAGAACCACACTATTGTGGGCCATAGAAACCTGATATTTAACCTTGCAAGCCCTCAAGGTTTTTTTGTTTCCCCATTTTCTTTCTGTTCTCTGTTGCTTTTGTGATGCCAGTTGCAAAATCCAGCCTTATTTTTATCTGATATAATACTTTTCCATGGCAATGGTATTCATGTATGTTACATAGTCAGAACTCCTCCAGTAAGACCAGCTGAGGCTATGAAGCCTGACTGCACAGCACTTGGGATTTGTCTAGCTGATACTTGTAGAACAGTGAGTGGAAATAAACATTGTTTACTGTGGTTTGTTTTGCTTTTCTTGACAAGAAGTTCAGAAACAAAGCCAGCTACCAATAGGGCAGTAGCAGATTTGAGCATCTGGATATTTCTATTTATTTGATTCTGACAGAAAATATATTTGTGAGATAATCTTAAAAATCATAATTCCACTTACAAGGAGAATTGAGGGCACTGCAAGTCAGTGCTCTTCTTATTCAAACTACTAATGTGATTCTTTCAAAACTTTTAGAGAAGAAACTGGTACGTGTCTCAGGCACCTAGTGTTTTGTCAATATGTGCTGCTTTGAATCCTTCTCTCTCAGAAATCTGAGCAGATTTCTTTCCATGTGATTAGGCACTTCAGCAAATCTGTACCCTCGTCTCCTTCAGCTCCTCCATTTAACCATGTGCTGTTTTGCTGAAAACACCTCCCTCCCCTAATCACTGCACCGAGCTGTAATCTCCTTATTTCACCCTTCAGCAGTATTTTTCTTTCTTTTTCCTCACTTGCTTTTTTGCAGTCACTGGATTGCTCTTACAGAAGTGCTCCTTGGTGCCTGCCCTCCACGTTCTTGAACTTTATACACGCTGCTGCCACTGCGTCATTTCTCTTCCTGCTCTTACACCCATGGGCTGAGAAATCAGTCAGCACTGATTACCCAATACATCTACATGGGGCCATGGCTGCAATTTTTAAAGAGAAATTGTGGCAGAATTCAGGCTTCTATGTTGGAGTAACTTACTGTTCTCTGAAATGAATGCTCCCACCAGTCAATAGATGACTAGCTCAGACCTTTCAGAAAGCATTTCCTTTCAAACCAGTAAAATGCCTGCTTTGTCTTCTCTGGAAAAACTAAATGATATCAACAAAAGCAAGGGAGGGCTGTTGTTACTTCAATTATTGTTATTACTGGCAAATAAAGCATTGGAGAAATCTAAAGCTTTGTGTTCACAATCTGATATTCAAATATTGCAGATGCTATCTCAGAAAATTATTTAAATGCCTAATCAGCTGATAGCCACAAAATAATAATAAGATGTTAGGCCAAGGAATCAGTGGGGTCACATTGATTTATTCAATAGTTGATGCATTTCATATGATCGCAGCAAGCAAACAGAATTGATTTAGAGCTGCTATTTATGGAGATAGCTCCCCACGAGCTGTAACCATTCAAGCTCCTGGAAGAGTCCCACATTGTATTACTCACAGGCAGTGCAGACTGATAAACTTCTGTATTTACCCCATTCATGGCACCAACAGGTAAGTACCACTGGGCCTTTCTTGCAAACTGTGTAATCCTGTTGCTTTAACCAATGTCCATGGATCATAGAACAGTTTCATCTTGTGAGGAGTCCAGTTCAATTCAGGAGAAACCAAAATGGAGGGGGTGAGGGAACTGAGGAAATCCGAGTTAGAGAAGAGTGAAAATTAAATTCTGGAGAAAGCCGAGCGTTGGTGCATGGTGTTTTCGGCACATACTCGATGCTTAGGAATTCACGCATCGTTGATAAGAGATGCATTCAAAAAGCAAATCAAACTTCTAGCACTTGGTTCTCTCAGATTGTTTTAGAGGTTTAGGGAAAGTTTTGGAAATTGGATTGTCATTAAAACATGCAAATCTGAAAAAATATATTCTACAAACAACAGAAAAGGTGTGCCTGATAAAGGGTATTATGTTGTCTTTGAAACCTAGCCTAGCCATAAGGAGGTATTATAAAGGGATGGGCTGCTTGTCTGCCTTGGGAAATGGATAAAGTAGGCTCATTCATGTAAGTTGTGTGCTACACAACAAAATGTGATAACATTCAGGAGGGGCATTTCAAAAATGCATGCTTTGAATTGCAGTTTGCAAAAACAACAGTTGGTGGCACTTTGAAACAATTTTTATTTCTAAATGCACATTTGCTGATTGTAGGTGTGTAGAGGATGACATTAAAATATTGAATCACTAGTCTACAGTGATTTGAATTACGGTGACGATACAGAAGTCACCAACTGCATTTTGCATGCTTCACAGATAACTTGCTTACGCAGAATTTGAAGATCTGAATTTATAAAAACAAAGAAGGTGGCCAGGGCCACAAATTCTACTTCAAAAATGCTAGCAAGAAGTTACCAGAAAAGATAGTAATGACAAAGATATCGGTGGAAGTCACTGCTAACTTGGAAGATTGCTCCAGCCCTTAGAGGCATTGAGGCCTGCAGTAGCAGCAGCACAGCATACCTCCATGGACAACTTGTCTTCACCTAGTTCAAATTCTGAAGTTTTTTTGTTGTGGGGTTTTGTTTTTTTTCACAGCATTGATGTTCATGGTATGTTACATGTATATAGATTTCTATTTTTAACCAGCAATCACTGGATAAACAGACATTTTCTAAAATTTTATTCCCCAAGAAACGTGAGGAAGGTCATAAAGAGACTGAGGTGGCCATCACAGAAGATCAGAAGTTCATCCATGGTATTTCTGCCAATAAAGTGCAATTACACTGCCTGCACAGGAACTGCAGCACATCTGATATCAGGAAAGCTGGGCATTACTGGAGAAAACTGATGGTTTGAAAGACATTCTTTTTATGTCATCACATACCTGTCTGAATACCTGACATTTAAACTAGATGAGAAGCAAAACCTCTTTCCTTAGAGATTACAAGTGATCATTTGTCCCACAGGTCAGTTGCTTTGGGGCCATTTGATTCCAGAAGAGACACTTCTCAACCACAGAGACAGCCCTTAATACCAGAACAGCTTGCTACCTTGGCTGTGGCCATTTGCCCAAAGAATGGAAGACCAGCTCACAGCTGGTGCTTGGCAATCTTCACAGCTTGGCCAAAGGAGCTTCAGCACCTTCTGTTCTGTCTCTAATCTCACATATTGGAATTGAAAAGTCTCTGTCAACAGAGGATAATAAATCTGGAACCATTTCTGGATTCTGCCCCTCCCCTTCATCCTGTGGATCAGTTGCAAATGACTCCTATTTGCAGTGCTGGCCCTGAGTACATTGGTCTTGACAGTACAAGCCATAAGTGATTTCTGTTTGGCTTTCTAAATTACATATTTTGCAGTTACTAATAGATCTTTATATTGGCTACTTTGAGTTCTGTAGCAAAGTGTTTCATTTAGCTTCAGACAAACGCTGCCTGACGCATTTACAAATATGCTCTTGCCTGGGAATATTTTGCTGCTTTCCTATTTAATTCCATAGGGCTGCTTGCACTGAGGGGAAAGCCTGTCATATCCAGTATGATAAAGCAAACTTCCTTTTTCTAAAGAGTAATGCTGCCTGGCATTCTAAATTTTCTGTAATGTGCTGCTAGATTTGGTGAAACCGTGAGCTAAATACTGATTTGATATTTTCTGACTTTTTTTTTATCCTTCCATATACCTCAGACTTTTGTAATGTTCTTGCTTCAGGTATGCTCATATGATGCCTAGGCAGCCCAGCAATGCCCATGAGTTTCATGCGTGAGCGTCTTTCTGAGCACTCCATACCCCTGCATGCCACCCTGCAATGGAAAGCTGCTTTTAGCCTGAGAGCTTCTGGTTCAGTCCAAGATAATGTTCTGGGGCTTTTCTTGTCACTGCTCTCCAGTACCTAAATCAGTACTTTGTACCTGCCTCCTCAAGAGATGGTTTCCTGATACTCATGTTGTTCACTTACATGCCTGACCTTGTGTTTGCAAAGGGCTCGGGAGCCCTCTGTTTAAACATTTTGTATACCTGCCTGAGTTCTCAGACACTGCAGAAGTACCTGTTTGCTACCTGGCTTTTACCTTGCCTGAATGTAGACAAATGAGCCACCGTTTGCACTCGCCATCAGCCAAGGCAGTAATTTCTGTCTCAGCCAGTGCCTTCGTTACATCCCTGACCTGCAAGCTTGGTTGTTTCTATCACATTAGACATAATTCCTTTGTTCTCTCTCTGAGCAGCTGTACCAGGCATACACCTGGCTGCCTGCTCCCAGCATGGCCAGCAATGCCGCAGCTTCAGCTGGAAGCTTGGGCTGCAGCTTGAGAGCCCTGACTCTGCTCTGTTTTGTTGGCAGCTGCCGTTACCCGTGATTTCAGTCCTGCAAACTACACTCACAGACTGGTTGTTTGGAATAATTTAGTATGTTAACAATTCTGGCTCTGATGTGTTTGTTCCAAGTAGGTGGAAACCTGTGTCTCCTCCAATGCTTTCTTCCAGCCAGGTTCTGGGACCAATTTCTTACCCCATTCTCTTGACCAAGTTTTCTGAGGACTCAACAGAATCATCTGCTCCAGAAGAAGAGCATCAGGTAGAGCATGCTCCAAGTGAGTGAAAGCATGTGTTGTGTTCCACTGCTTTGGTGTACTCTAAAGAGGAGTGCCAATCCATTCCAGTGGGCTTCAATCACTCCCTGAGAACACCAGGACCTCTGCACTGTCAGTGAAGGGAGAGACGTGCCTATGTTTGGTGGATGAAAATACCCTCTGGAGCATTTGAAAGCACCTCTCTCTTTTCACTGACCACAGAGCTCCCTTTATAAGAAATATATGGCATTATATTCGGTGGACTGGATCCCTCTCGCCCTCCTTTATTCCTCCTTTCTCTTTGTCCCTTCCCTCCCTCTGTTTTTACTTCCTCCCTAGGCCAGGTGCCAAAAATGCTAGTGCAGCAGTATCTCAGCTATCAGCTTAAATTGTCAAATTGGCTTCCACCTCTTTCATTTCAGAGAGCACTGTAATTGAAACTCCTCTTATTTTAGGTGGCTGTAGTATTTTAAACTCAGAATTATGTAAAGAAATGGAGATAACGCTGAGCCGCTTAGCTGCAAAGGGGTGGCTACAGACCAAGCAAGGAAATGTTTGCATAAATCCTATGTAGGCAGATTCTCACCTAGAAAAAGCCTGTATATCTGCCAAAATATTCAGAATCTCTCTGGCATCCACCACAAGACAATTGTCAGGCTTGATTGGTCCAGCAGGGAAGGCTTTTGCTTTCATTTCTGCGCATTTGGTGCCAGCATATTTCCCTGACAAGTGATGCGAGAGGTGACTGGAAGAGTTCATTGACTGTGGAGATGCCTGCGCAGGGAATTGCTTTCCTTCTTCTGCGGAGGTGAGTAGAAGCCTGCAGACACACAGAGGAGAATGGGTTGACATTGCACTCAGTTTTTAACAGTGCCCAGGTTGCATGGGCTGGTGCTCTCAAGCATTGCAGGTGGAATGATGAGTGAGCCCAGATAAGAATCCCAGAGGGGCAAGCTTGGCTGAAAAATGCCTTATAACACAATTCTTTATTAGTAAGGATAAAAAATAATGGACAAAGGAGTCCCAAAATCCTGTTTAATTCTTTGGTAACTGGTTGAGAGGTAAAAAGTAACCTACATTTTCTAAATCAGAGAAACTTGATTCAGCTGTTGTTTGCTTCTGTTGTGCCTATTTTATCAGTCACTGGGAAGTAATGGCAGAAGAGGAGACAGACTATAGGTTATGCCAGTTCTGTATGGATCAGGCTGGGCTTCTTAGTGTCTTGTTTCCAGACATTTGAATGTTTGTGTGGCGGGACAGCAGTGGGAGGTTTATATGGTTTTCTTCTAATGGTTGCAAATTATAAAGAGAGTAGGATTTTCTGAGATGTGCTTCAGCCCTTAAAATCTTTTCATTTATCAATTGTATTTATCAATTCGATCAAAAATAATCTTGAGAAGGGAGCCTAAGATGAGGATGGAAGGGACGGGGCACAAGGACGGGACTGACTTTACTAAGCAGTGGTTTTCAGTCCAAGGCATTGGCAAGGGGAGCAATGAGACCCAGCATTATCCAGCAGGGATAAGAGAGGTGTTTTATGGAGGCTGACTGCAGGGTTGCTGACCTTATCAAAGAAAGTTTTCTTATACTATGTGTAAATGAAATTCTTAAGGAAAAAAAGAAGTGAAACTTAAATTTTGATTTGTTACTGGAGAAACACTTCACAGCATGTCTCATAAGCAGTATTAAGCACATGCCACTAAACACTAGCAATGAGAGGTAAAGCAGAATATTCTTCAAGAGGTGGAGTATACTGGGACAATTGAGCATCTGCACTAGAAGCCTCTTGCACGGAATCAGCATTGGTTTGTTCGTCCTGCTCCCCTATGAAAACATTTTCTAAACATTCACCTTTTATGCAGAACTGATACTTAAATTTCTCTGCCATCTCCTTAGCTGCTCTGCTTTCCATGTGAAAATATCTATTTAAACTCTGTTGCAGCTTCCCAAAAACCTGGGATGTTGTGATGAAACTCATTCTGCTGCATATCACCTTGCCCAGGTGATACCGAAGATCTGTTTGGAATTGCAGATATAAGAATGATATATGGAGTTATTTTCCCATTTTAACATGAATTCACTTACCAAGGACAGCATCTTCATTACCCCACTTTAGCATGCATGCCTGCTAAATCCATTATTCATAGAATCTGTATGGCATCAGCAGAAGTTTTCCTATGTGCTCCTTCAGAAATGGGATGTCACTGCATAACCTCACCTAGCCAGCTATCATACTGTGGGCAGGTATGTGCAGAACAGTTCTAAAAGAAACAAAAGTGTTTATTTTGATGGAATGTTTAAGTTCAGGTAATGCCATATGTCAGTTGTGAGTCTGAAAGCATTAAGAGCTGGCTTATGAGGTGATCTGGTCTTATCTCTTGCTGTTTGGAAGCCAGTCTTGTCTCTTTAAGATAAAGCAAGTCACTAATGATGTCCCGGTAATGTAACACAAAGAAATAAGAGGTGTTTCTTATAGGTGGTTGTCAAAAATTAGAAAAGCTTCTTCCAAAACAGAAAAGCATATATGTAATTTGTGAACCTAGCCTTGTGTAGCCCTATGAACCTAGCAAATGTAGTTACAGGACCTGTGTCTCATCTGCAAAGTGTTTCCTACCCAGCAGAGCAGTGGCTCTGTAATTTGGGGTTGCTCGCACAAGTAAAGGTTTGTGTGATACCCAGTAGTCTCTTGTCCATTCAAAAACCAACCAAACAAACAAAAAAAGAAGTTATTTGAATAGAAGAAGGCTCTTTTAAAGCCAGTTAAGAAAGTCTTAGAATTTTTAAATGGTTTGGGTTGGAAGAGACCTCAAAGCCCACCCAGTTCCAACCCATACCACCACCCACCGGATCAAGCTGTCCAGAGCTCCATCCAACCTGGCCTGGAGCACCTACAGGGATGGGGCAGGCAGTCTGCCAGGGCCTCGCAACCCCTCTGAGTAAAACAACAGTGTGATATTTGTTAACATCGTCCTGGCCAAATGGTCAGGGAAAAAAAAAAAAAAAAGGTTTTGAAGTTTCCAATCAGGAACAGGCTTTTGCATACACTGTCAGACCTTTTACTTCACTTGTCTTCCTGGGTGAGACAGTCACTCAAACACGGGATCAATGATGCTGATCGATACCTCGCCCAGTATTGTGAAAGGTCATATATCATTGTCTCCCAGCGCTAGGGTAATTTGCAAACAGATGCTACTTGTATTGGAGTGGTGCCCAGAGGACTTGAGCAGGATGCTCAAACACCACTCTGCTGGACAGACACAAAAGAAAACAGTCCGTACTTCCCACTGAGATAGGAAGGAGCTGTGACAGCAGTAAAATGTAGGCAGCGCAGGCTTGTGAGGGAAGGGGGAAGTGAAAATAATGGCAGAGGAATGGCAGAGCAAGGCAGTGCCTCTGAGCCACTGTTCCCTGAGGCTGAGAAAAGTCTGTGAGGGGCAGCTCATTAGAAGACTGCAGCTGCTTCCAGCACGTAAAGCAATAAGTAGATTTTTCAGAGGAGCTGGTGCCTGAATTCTGAAAATCTCCTCACAGCATCACTGTGAGAGCCCTGAGCTTCTGAGTGCTGTTGAAAACTTGGTGTTTGCTTAGCAGCTGCCTTGGAAGCTAAACCCGTTCAAAAGTCTGTGTTTCAGTGTGGCTGTTTGCAGCATGAGTCAATGCGTGTTCCTTCTCCGTGTCCATTACCAGGCACTGTTGTCTCCTAGATGTAGGAATTACTGATGTCACCAAAGGTTAATAGCAAGAGAAATAATTTCACTTGTAAGTACCCCCAGCTGAGAAACTGTTAATCACACCCCAGGAGAGCTTGCCAGCTTGCATTTCTGAAGATGAAAGGAAATAACGTTCGTGCCTGTTATTTGTTTTACAGCGCTGTCTAATGAGAGTGGGTGTCTTGCTATTTTATATGATGTTCAGATATGAAATATAGCAGTGACTGTCTTGAAGTGTAGCTCTGCTTTCATACACTTCTTCTGGAAAATGGTGTACATTTGTTATATTCCATATATACAGAAACTCTGATCTTTCATTATGTTATTAGACTGACTCATGCAAAAGAAAAAATATATTTATTTGCAGGTAAAGATAAAAATATGGAATGAAACTGAGCTTCACAGATGGGGATGGATTTTTGGGGTCGTGAAATCAGAACTCAGGGAAAAGTTGCATCCTAAAAATTTACTTAATAATTATAATTGCTTTAAGTATACCATCACAGTGTAGTGGTACTTGTTTTTCATTGTGAACGCATTTAATTTCTCAATTGTCTGTTGGAAGACATGAGAAAAACTCCAGGAAGGAGTCTAAGGTAACGTGGTCTCTTTCATTGAGTGTAATGAAATGTTCATTAGCTGCCTCAGTCACTGTGTGCAAGTACATTCATCCGACTGTCACTGGGATGTAGGTACGCAACGGGACAGATAACAAAACTGTGTAGTTTGCCCCATTTCCAAATTCTGGGTGAACATTTATTTTCTGAAACTGGAGAAGTCACGCAACTTCTAAAGTGATACATGATCCAAATTAATTCAGAACATACAGTTTTGAATTACTGACTATTCTGAATTTTGAATTATATCTCATAATCATATATATGACCAATTTTCTTCAATTAGTGTGAGTGGCTTTCAAAGCAACACCAACTCTTCTGCACAGACTGGAAGATTTATAGCTTTCTTTGCATTTGTTTCAGGTAAACATAGCCATGATATCCTGCAAATAAGGAATTATGATGACAAATCCATCAGCTGAATCTTTGGCTCATTGGCCTATATATATTCCGGAAATAATATGAGATGGACTCATTTGTAGTCAAAAGTTATAAATTAAAATGAAATGTAAAAGAAGGCTGACATGGGAAACGGCTTTTTCAAGATGAGTATTTCACCATTAGAAAAATCCAAACAACCCTAGCTCAAACCATATTGAAGTTTTTGAGAACCAAAACCTTGACATCACTAATTTTTATGCAGTACAAATTTGACATTAAGAGACATTCTAAGAAAATGGACTATTGATTACACTAGACTAGGTTGTGATTGTGGTATTCACATGGAGTATCCATTCCTAAATGAAAATTCATTCGATTCACTCTGTTGCTTGAAGAACACAACTGTCCTTACTGTAGTAACAACCCACACCGTGAACAACACGATCCACCTAACGGTGAAAAGCTGTCAGGTTTGTTATTCCAGGGAAACTCTTCTTCACTGTCCATATGCCACCGCTGAAGATCTTACTACCACAAAAACACACAAACTGGACCTTGACACTACTCATAGAATATTTAGCTGGCAGAGAAGAATTAAACGTGACTGTTGTGACTAATTGCTTAGTTTTTTTTCCTAAGAAATCAACTGACCTCATCTTATGCCAAATGGTCCGTATTTTTGTGTAACTCCTAGGAAATCCCAAACTGACCTCTACAATGCAACTACTTTACAATGCAGCTATTATTAAAGACCATAGAATGTTCTTGTTTTCAAAATAAATTTACAAAAGCCTGAATCTACATCCCAGTCCTAGTCCAATAACTAAATATTTGGAATATCTACTTTTGGCAACATTCACCTTTTAAAATGTGAAGATTTATTTTCAAATATGAATCCAGTCATTTCCAAAACTGAGTAGGTGATCCCAAACTGATGTTTGAATAATTTAGCAACTTTAAAGAGAAACTTATTAACTATTGCCAGCTATGGGAAACTCTCATGTACTGCAAATCTAAATCCCCTAGGCAAACTTGCCACAAATAAATTCTATATCTCCTGAAAGAATTTACATCATTTTACCAACATGTTTTCTGAGGGGATTTTGTTTGAGGACGTTAGGGATATTTTATACTTTAAACTTTATATTTGGTAATGAAAAATGTATTGCAACATTAACTACAAAGAGCCCACTCCTATTCCATAACCATCAAAATGCAGGAAGTCACCTATTCAATAATGCAGAATTGTTGTGTATTAAAAATTTAAATCTATAAATATTAAAGAAGCATAGGTCAGTCTTTTAACAAACAGAGGTAGTTGTACACACAGCTATCACTGTAAGACTTACAGGTCATGCATTTGTTATGACATGGAGCAAAACGGGCCTGATAAAAGGTAGTTGTCTGATAAAGGAAATTGTGATTCTTTTTCAGATGAGTGACGAGGACAAGAAATCCTGGAATAACTCAGGGGTCTGTGGTTGTCATTTGGGAAGGACACATTCATGTTTCAATCAATCAAGCCAATATGTTGGAGCAAGCTTTGAAAGGCCATGGTGTGAAGGTACTTTCACCAGATTTGCTCCAGTTATGTCCTAAACTTCTTCATCGGTGTTCTTTGATGTGCTACTTTGTGGAACACTTCCTTCTTTTAATGGTATGGCAACTCTGCAAGAGATTTATAGTTGCTATTAGCATAACAGAGAGCATATACGTTCCTCTTAAGCTAGAACTGTGTTTCAGAAGCCATAGCCAATGCCAGATCTCTGGTCTCCTTAAAATTTTTTCCCACTTAGAATGGCCATTTTTATCCCATTGTAATTATCTCTTTTGTGATTATAATCTGCTGAGCTCTGCAACTCTAAAGACAAGTGTGATGGATCAGTTGATCTAACGCAGACCTTGCCAGCAGGAGGAAGGCAGGATGTAGAGGGAGTGAATTATTGTCAGGTATGAGGTTAAGTAGTCTGAGGTTAGGGAGGAAAAGATCAGCAAAGCGCTTCTAATTGATTTGATATGGACAACTTAACTGTATTCACTCACGATCAGCACCCATGCAATAAAATAAAACAGTGGGAAAACCTGTTCTTGTGTACATTTTACCAACATCTGCGTACTGTCTCATGGTTCTTGCGTGACTTTCCAGTTCTATTCCACTTCACTAAGTAGTGCGCAGCTCAGACCAGGTTCGTACAATCTATGATTCTATGAACCTCACATAAATGCACATGATTAACACCACTGCAATTTTTTATTCTTTGTCATCACTTTAATTTATTGCTAGAGCTTTTTGTTCTTTGATGCAGTAACGGATCCTTTCTTCTTTCTCAGTTTACAATCTGATCTTTTAGAAACATTGAACTTGGCTGCTCCTTGTGCCCAGTTCTTTGCCTTCTCTTTTTCATTATTAACTTCCTTCCTTCTCGTGTTCCTAGCGCGTTTTGATTTTTACACATGAAGAATTTTGTTGTATGTCTATTTTTAGGCAATTACTATTAATAAATAAAACCTTTATCAATCTGTGTACCCTCACAGAAGGAGTGTGGGCTGGGAAGCCAGGAAGATGTGGCTTTCTGTGTATCATGCCACTTTATGTCAGTGCCAAAAATTCTCTCATCTCCAGAGAGTAGATAGATATGTTTAGTGTTGTCTCTTCTTTCTGGGGAACCAAATTCCTTGCTAGAAAAACTAGTCAGATTACTCTATGGCAAAATGTGGCCTAGCATCTGTGTGATATTTCGTAAGTGCACATTTTTGCATCCTCCCTTAGCATTTTTCCTTTTGGAAGAACAAAAGAAATCTAATAAATACCAGACAGTTGTTCTATTAGTGCAACTTCCTGATCTACACACTGAACATACAAAATATGTGATGGATCTGAGGAATTTTATTCTTTTGGCCTTATAGGGCCTCTGCTTTATTGAGATATTTTGTCTTTTAGATAAGGACAAATAAGTTTCTTAGAGCAATCTACACCAAAATACAGCCTAACACAAACACAAACATTTGGTAGAGATAGCATCTCTGTCCCCACCTATATGCAATCTCATTAGCCAAGGGACACACATTGTATTAGCATTTCTGTGTGGCTCTTTCGTCTGGTCTGGCATGGTCTCGCCTCCACATCTGCCCTCTCTTCCAGAGTAGCTGACCGATGTTAAACCGTGGTTTGGTTTAGCAAAGCTCCAGCTGTGTTCCCACTTGAAAGCAAAATCTTCATAGAAAGATTTACAGTGACAAAAAGATGCAAAATGAACACATATTATGTATCATATAGGAACATAAATACTGAGTAATACTCTTTGGAAGAAGACGAAAAGAATATATTTATGTACATGTCCTAAATGTAAAAGCATAAAGGCTGAAGCTTTTGCCTTTGAACATGCATCACAGCAACAAAATAGAGACTTGTGTGGGAAACATCAGTAGGTTTATTGTATAACAGCTTTTATTTAGAATTTGTCTTCAGTCTTTCATAGCATTCATGGATTTAAAGGATTCAGTTGAAATGCTTTTTACAATTTGCAGTATTTACTGTAAGCACTGAAAGTTGACTGGTGCCTATAAACACATATTTATCAGAGTATTACGTGCAGTAGCCATGAGACTTGGAATATGTATAATGCTTTTGGACGAGTTTTCCAGGGACAAAAATCTGCCCCATGTTTTGGCATTAATGAGGGACAGAAGGCAAACAGAGTTGCTATCATACCTATATACATAGCAGATCTTCAGCCACATTAAGAGTCAATTCAAACAAGAGAGAGAGGTATGAGTAAATTCTTCTCTTGTTTACCATGAACTGAAAAGTTAATTATGTAGGATGCAGAAACCCATGCATGAAAGAGAGGGTGGCTGCAAGGTACCCGAAAATGGAATTTATTTAACACAGCCTTCATTACTGGTGATAATACTTGAGAAGAAAAGAAAGAATCCAGGTTGCCACCCATCTAGAAAGGCATTTTATAATCCTTAAGCATAAAGCTGTTAGAAAACACTCTGAACAATTTTAGCATTAGAAAAGGTCCCATGGAGACAACATGATAAACATAAAAGATGTCACAGAAGTAAGAGTAATGCAAAGTCTGATAGAAAAAGACTGCTCCTTCCCTTCAATATCTGAAAGTAATATTTCAGGCATAGATCAGTAATATCTGGGAAATACGTAGCTTTTGCAAAAAATATGCAGAACCTCACATACAGTTCTTTGTTCTTTTTCAACATCTCAGGCAGGAAAAAAAAGTACTATTACAATTCAGCAAGCAAAATGTTACAGTTTTCTATTATCATGTACAATACAGCATTTGAGTTTGTGTAAATTATTATATAAATTCACAAATTAGAGAAGCCTTTACTACCAGATGGGGGATTTGCTAAGCAAGTGAATATATATAAAGTCAATGATCTTCAAGTGAAAAAGCTGGAAGACATTAGATTAGCACAAAAGCGTCCACGGCATATTTTGTTTGTGTATATGTGTTTATTTGTATGTGTATATGTATGTTCTATTATATATATGCACATCTTCAAGCTACAAATTAGCTATTGTTCCCCAGTGCAACATGTCAGATTGTCTGAGGAAGAATACAAGACTTTTCCTGTTATACAAATCTATACTTCTACTCTGAAGTGAAAATTCAGATTCTGATCTACACTGTTGCAAGGACCTACATATTTTGCAGTGACTGTTAGAACTCTTTAGGTCATGCCTTACTAAGCAGAACAGTGATTGATTTTGAATGTAGCTAGACTATGGGTTGATATTTATCTGTATGAGACTAACATCAAATCACGCTTCCAGATTTCCTGTAAAACACATCTTTAATGTGCTAGGACAGTTTGGATCAATTTGATGCAAAATTTTCTTTGTTGCTCAACATGACTCTCAACTCTACTACACTGGTTGCAGAATGATAACTGTTAGTGTGATCTGACACGGTATGTGATGGTATTAAACTTTCCTGTTTGCTATGTCTTACCATGGACAAATATAATGAATTAATTATATATTAGATTTTATACCTTCTGTTCTTGTGATTTTATGACTCCAGCCACAAATACACCTAAAATTAAGTATCTGGGCTTTATCATAGATTAAAATGTCGCTGTGAACAGTTCTACCGTTGTCTCAATAAGATCCCATAAACGTATTCCTATTATTCAATTAAACAATTCTGTTTTATGAGAGCTTGCATTGATATCAATTAATTCAAATTTGTAGGAATATTTTGCGAAGATTAAAATTCACCAGGAACATATCTCCCTGCTGTTGTCTTCATGCTTCCATAAATGACGACTGTCTCACAATTCAAGGCAAAAGGTCATTACTGAGGCCCTTTAAAGCTGATCGAAAGTTGAACCAATTTCTAAACACTTAGAACTGGCCTTGCGGGGCACTGCTGATATTATCATAGATTCATAGAAAATCGGAGGAGAAAAGTCCTCTACGGGGTCATTTTGTCTGTTAAGCAGAAACAAGAACTGTCAGTGAGTTAAGTGACTGCATAGTTGCTGGTGGTGAAAAATTACTAGTTTTGAATATGTTTTCTTGTTCTGTAGAACCATTTCTTTTCCCATTTTTCATTTCTCCCACTTTTCTTGCCTGCAGTGTTTTCCCAGGTGCCAGTTTTGTGGTCGTTCCTTTTTGTCAAAATGATTTTTTTCAGCCAACAGATCTCTCATCTCAAGGTCACAGCAGAGCTCTGCTTCTCAGAGGACCCTCTGGCACCCTAGCTGAACGCAGCCCGTGAACAGTCCCTTTTGCTCAGGTCTGCGTGAGGAGCCCTTTCACTTAACAGGTGTACTAACTAATGAGGAAAAGATGATACTATATTGACAGTTAAAAAAAATATCGGGGTTGAGTGCTTAGTGATTCCTCTGTTTTTTGTTTTTGTTTTTTCTGTGCAATTTCTTCAGAGAAGAAGAAGTTTTCAGACAACTTTTGTTCTTTGTTGCTTGAAATAACCCTGGAATTTAAACATGCCTTAAAGCAGGTTGGCCTCCAAGAGTGCAGAGTCATTCATTTATCTCCCTCTTCCTGTTCCACTGACATAAGTTTACTGGCCTCTCAAGTGTCATTGCTACCACTCTGCAAGAGTTTTGCTAAGCTTGCATAAGTTCTCTGCTTATTTCATTGCTATTCCTTGCTATGGAGTGCACTCTGCATGTCCTACCTGCTGCTGTCTGTTGCCCTGAACATCTCTGGCTTTCTAAAATCCCACTGACCCTTCTAGGCACTGGGGGACACTCAAAAGGAGCAGCTGATGGAGTACTGAGATCACTCTAGTAGGTTTGTAAAAGCATATGAACCATATGAAAAATGTATTCATTTTTAATTTTAAAGCTTCTTTAATCCTCAGTTAAGATAGTAAAGATTTCCTAGTGTCATGGAAACCAGAAACGTTTCAATAGAAAATGCTCATCTCAGAAGATGTGAGTTATGGAGGTGCTGCTCTCCTCTTAAGAGATCTTTTGCCCAGCATAGCTGGCAGTTTCTTTACTTATGCTGGATTTATCACTAGCCAGGAATCCATCAGGAAGGTTGTGCTGGTAGCTGCTAATTGTGCAGTGGTTTCAAGTTGTCGCTGCTGCCATTTTGATGGATAGTGTACACAGAATTTTCTTACACCTCATCTTCTAATCTGACTTAAGTCTCCTCACAGCCAAACCTAGCCGAAATGGTTTTTGTGTTCTCTGCACTAAGTTTTAGAGCTTTTATTATCTGTAGAAACTTGGGATGACATGTCATTAACGGCAGGGATCTTATTTTTATTTTTTTTGGAAGCAAGGTTTCTCCTTTCATATAGAAGCCCCTGCTTTGGCAAGAAGATGTTGACCACAACCTAGTCACTATTACTTCTAGCATCATTAGTTGCACTCTTGCAGTTTCTTCAGCTTATTCTTGGTCTTGCTCAAACAAATTCAGGAGTTCACTGGCACACGTCTGCCTTAAGAAAAAGTACAGAAAATATTATTCTGTAATTTCCATTATCTAAATGCTAAACAGGCATCTTTCAGTGATACCTCAGAAAAGCTACATACTAATTTTCCATTTCGTAATTGCATTGCATTGAAGATCAGTAAGTCCTGCAATAAATTCTTAGGTATTATCCAAATCCCATACATTTTTTACTCGTATTGCAATTGTTGAGACCATTACTATCTTCTAAATGATAAACAAGTCTAGCCTTATTTGAAGCATATATTTCAATGGAAATAGAATGGAAATGGAAATAGAATGGAAATGGAAATAGAAGTACATTCATTTAGAGTGTGTTAACCATTTTGAGCACCAAAGAGCAATATGTTCAGGAAAGGATAGCCAGAATTTTGGTATTCTGAAAATTTTATGGAAAAGATCTGTGTAAGCATTTAGCAACAGAAAGATTCCACTTCCATTAGAACACTGAGTGGAAGAACTTGAGATGTTTAAGTTGTTTTTAGAGAGGAGAAAGTTGGGTGCAGTTGCATATTATGGTTGCCTGGTAACACACCTAGGATTACAAGATAGCAGGGTCATAGATGTAGGCTTATTTAATCACTAATACAGAGAGAGATAAAAAAAAAAAAAGAAAAAGAAAACAGCAAACTGTGTTGCTTGGCTAGCTCTGTTTTTTAGTATTTTGTGAGCAATGCAGTGATGCCAAGCTTTTAGAAATATATGTTCTAGAAATGTAGGAACAGAATAGAGGGTTGTTAGTCATTGCTTTTGTTGTAGCAATAAGAAAGCCAGTTTTGCCTTTGGGCTTGGATTAGATTTATTTTCATTCGCCTTGCATGTCAGTTTTCAAATATACAACACGCTTTGGATGCTCCTCTGAATGCTCTTCTGCTTTAATAAATATTTGTTGATACACCTTTTGTAATAACTTTGGATCTGATCCTGAGTCTAACTCATATTGAAAGCAGAACTTATTTAATAAGATCACTCACGTCTTCAGCTACTACTCCTCATCACCAAGAGTGGTAGAATTAAATTCTACACAAATGTAGACTGATGAGATTTTCTAAGCATGAAGACTTAAATCTATACTTATGTATTCAATTTCTAAAGAAGTATTTTAATTTGCTCTGACACTGAGTACTTACAGTGAACATCATTTGCCATAGGCATTTTTTAATCTCTGAATGCCTTGATTTAGACAGCATTGAAACATTTTGCTATCAAAACATTCTTGATTTTGTTGGTCAGCAAATACAGTTCTCACTCCCATATTCTTAAGATCACTTTTTTTTCTCCCCAAACATGTTCCAGCTTTCTGTCAAAAAATCTTCTCTAGTCAAACTGGAGATAGCTACTGAAGTCACTGTGCAACGGGTTTCCCAAAGGACTTACCTTTTCCCTTGAAGTCTTTTATTTAACTTTCTTAAATCTTTCATTTCACTGTTCAAATCAATAGTGATTGATGACAAATCATACTGGCCCTTGAGTTTCTTATGCAGTAAAATTAATCTTCCTGGTTTTTGCATAGATGGGCTCAGTGTGTAACAGCACAGCTGGTAACCTGTGCTGAAGCATAGCTCAATTACTCATAAAGGACCTTGTCATAGCCTTGGTTGGGGAAATTCTCTTTTGCAGCCCCTCAGAATCTTTTCATAAGGAAGAGAACTGTCAAATCAGCCAGCATCCCCACTAGTGCAACTTAACCCAAACAGGCAAAAGGCACAGCCAGCAAAAAACGCCAATTCTTTCCCATGCAAAGGTCTCATAATTCTTCTGATGTGGGGCAGGGTTGGTGAAGTTGGTTTTGTTTTCTGATTTATCCTCTTGTTTGGTAAATGCTTATGTCTCATCTTTGGTGTTCCTACACTTCACTGGAAGATAATGATAGGATTATTTAGGTTGGAAAAGACCTTCAAGATCACCAAGTCAAACAATCAACCTGACCTACTAAGTCCTATCACTAAGCCATGTCCCTTAGTGGCACATCCAGGAATTTCTAGGAAAGTCTAGGAATGGGTACTCCACCACTTTTCTGTGCAGCCCATTTCAATGCTTGACCAGCCTCTCCGTGCTTCTTAATATCCAACCTAAATCTCCCCTGGACCATTTCCTCACATCGTATCACTTGCCACCTGAGAAAAGAGACCATCACCCTCCCCACTGCAGCCTTTTTTCAGGTAGTTACAGAGAGCAATGAGGTCTCCCCTTAGCCACCTGTTCTCCAGAACAAACAGCCCCAGTTCTCTCAACAACTTCTCATAACTCCTTTTTTCTATTCCCTTCACCAGATTTGCTGCTCTTCTCCACACACACTCAAGCAACTCAGTATCCTTGTCATAGCGAAGGGCCCAAAACTGGACACAGTGTTTGTCTCACCAGTGCCAAGTACAGAGGGACAGTCACTTCTTTAGTCCTTCTGGCTACACTTTCTGATACAAGACAGGATTCCATTGGCTTTCATGGTCACCTGGGCATACTGCCAGCTCATGTTAAGCCATCTGTCAGCTAGCACCTCAGATCTTTTCTTACTGGACAGCTTTCCAGCCACCAAAGCCTGTACCAGTGCACTGGGTTGTTGTGACCCAAGTGCAGCACCTGGCACTGAGCCTTGTTGAATGTCTTGTGATCAGACTCAGCCCATCCACTCAGCTTCTCCAGATTCCTCAAGATGATGCTTGGATCATCAGTAGTTTGCCACATCTACTGAGCAGAACGTTAACATCAAGTATGGAATGTAAACGCTGACACTTGTGGAAAAGGAAGGGAAAAATTGGGAGAATCACTGCACCAGCTTTATTCAAGTATTCTAATCCTACCTCTGTGTAGGTGATGGCATGCATTGTCCAGAGGAGCAGAACTTCTTCACAGTCATCCTTTCCTCACAAAAAGAATCCTAACCTAATCCTAATCCTAACATGCTTCTCGTGTTTGTGCCACACTTTGATCTATCGGACATTGCAGGTTTTGATGTACAGGAGTTTCTCAGTATGTTAACCATTTCTACCAATGGATAAATATGAAAGATCTGCATTGATTACAAAAAATGAAGAAATTACACCTTGCTTCCTCCAGGTAACCTCACTCCACCAATCCAGTTTTTCTGCAGTGAAAATCTTGCATTTAGTTGTTTTGATTTCTGCCAAGAAAAATACTTTTTTCCAATTTTCTTTGCCTTTTTATCTGTTTTAACAGCATCCTTTAAGGTCACATTTCTAACTTTATTTCATAATTAAAATAGATAGGAAGATCTTCTCTCTACTTTCTATCTCCACCAAAAATAAAAATAAAAATAAAAAGGAAGGTTTTACCTTGAGTATTCTGACTCTTAATTACCCTCTCAAATTGGTTATTATTTTTTTGATACTCAAAGTAATTCTGTTTGCCAGCAATTAGCAATAGCATGTTGTACAACAAACGGTTCCAAACACTGGAGAGGACCTCAGGAAAATAGTTTCCATGACATTAAGTCAGACCTGCACTACTGTTGCTTAGTGAGGAGAACAAGACTGAGGCTCAACAGCAGCAAAACAGAGGGAACCTGTTGTTCTGGGTGTCAGATGGCCCATTTGGTCAACACTGGCCAGCACAGCTGATGTGCTGTGCCACAGCTTGGATGGGGCATTTCAGCAAGGTGAATTTGTTCAAGATTCTTGGTCTGAAGGCCAGATCATTATGTTTTTCTTTCTTTTTCACCTGCACGGTTCTGATGAATAAAAGATGATGCTAGCATCTTTTATGAAGGGGGAGATCTACAGAGTTCCCTCTTTCAAAGCCCACTGCTCTTCCCTTAGCTCACCACTCACGTGCAGGAGGATTTCACTGTTCCCTGAAAAATATCCCAGGGCTTCTTTGGCACTGCTCCAAAGCTTCACAGATTCACTCTGCAGTTAGAGGTGGGCTACTGACCATCCTGGAACAGCAGCTCAGGGAGTCACAGCTGAAACCAGTGTTGTAACTTTTTAAAGGCAGAAATACTATTTCATTCTTGTGGTATTCAAGGGAAGAAGGTAAAGGGAAAATCTCTCTGCAGGGCCATCTGCAAGAGGGACAGGTTCAGGCATAAAACCGTAAAAGAACTGAAGACTTTTGCTTTAATTTGGATGAAGATGGAACCTGGATATCTAGCTCTCTTTAGAAAGAGCTAATTAACATCTATAAGTTCCCATAAGGCATCCTGGTATTGCCCTCATCCCTCTCCCCCTCAAATTAAAAATATATATGTATATCTCCTAAAGAGAAAAGAGATGTGTTGCTCCTGCCTGGATCGCAAGCAAAATCTGGCAGATTCAGAGGCTTTCCCTGCATTTGTATGGGACAATACAATGGCTGAAAGCACTGCAACCATTTGGGAGCTTTAGAAGCCCCAAAAGGTTCACTCAGTGGGTGAAGGGCTCATACGTGTCCTTTTCTGCGTCGGCTCACATAAAGGCCTCCTGTGGCACATCTAGGAGAGATGGGATGGATAGCTCAATCCTGTTATGTCTCATGCTCCAGGGGAAACAGGGCTTTTTTTAGTGGCTGCTCATGGGCACACTTCCCTTTATCCTTTTTATCACCCTCCCTTAAGCAGTACCACCAGCAATGGTGCCCAAGTGGCATGCAGCTCAGGATTTCTCTGGGCTCTTCCCCATGTAGCTGTGGTTTTAGCTATTGCATTACACTGATTTATCAGTTCCTGTTAACTCTCCGTCCCCTGTAGATACAGCCCTGAATTTCACTGTCAAGCTAGGAAAAAAAAATCTTTAATGCGTTAAGCCAACTCCTGCCCACAAGTGCTCCATTAATTCCATCAAATCTATTTTGGTCTTATTTCTGCCATCACCTCTGACACATTTTGCACCATCTCAAACCAATAAGCTAAATTATTAAGCCTTGGAGCCTTGCTCAGAGCAACGGGCACTTTCTGAGCAGCACAGGACAAAGGTTAGCAGAACACAGCAGTGGAAAACAAAGCACAGAAGGAATATAGCATAAAGTCACTGGTTTTCATGCCAGTCCTAGCATTAGTGCACTTAGTACATTTTCCATGTAATTTACACTATCCTCTTCACAGTTAATTTTGTAATCTGAATCTGAGGACTGGAGCTGAGAAGGAGAACTCTTTTGGCAAAGGGGAGGCTACATTAACTATTTGAGAATTAAAGCAGAAATAATAGAAATAGGGAGACGAAAAGCTGGAAATTTTTGTCTGGGAAAATGTGTTTCATTTTATTTTCATCATGATATGAAACAAGTGTAAAATAGATCAGATTTTGGTGAGCAACTTTAGTTTAGAATTGTCTCAAAGCTCTTCACAAATTCAGGTGAATTTATTTTTAGTGGAAGTTACGCTTTTCACTGAATAATTATATGATGATTGGGAGAGAAAATTGGGACTAATTCCTAGATTTTTTCCTCCTAACTTGAGGATTTAGGTGTCCAAATACTGTATCATATCATCAGCAGAGATTTTCAGCTGTTAGTGTGTCTTTCCACCTCATGATATCCATAGTAGGGACTCCAATTTTTTCTGTATAGTTCACCTTCTTCACCTTCAGAGAACTCCCCAGACAGGCAGCTGCTTTGTAAGCAGTTCTTATTCCTTCTGCCCTGACTGTATGAAGTGGTGAGCTAATGCTCTTCAAGCACTGTCCTTTTGCCATTTGAACAGACTGTGATGGAAGAATCATCAAATTTCCCATTTCAAGTGTTCAAGACCCTAAAACTGTCACTGTCTATCCGTCTGCTTTCTAGATATCTGCCATGTGTTTGAGATGGCATTGCAATCGCTGAAGACATATTATCAGTCATTGAATCAATGAGAGAAATAAGGCAAATCTTCTTCATAAGAAGCACTGCTAAAATGCAGATATATAGATTCTGACCAGTCACATTTGGGGACTTAAATTAGAAGAAATGTAATGTAGGCAGAGCCTGGATTGTAGACATGCATCAACAACTGTGAACTTCACTCATGAAATTCTGTTTCCTTCGCTGAATGTCCGCATTAGCTCAAAGTTTTTCCCTAGCGGGCCTCAGTGTATTATATCTAGGACTGTGTGAATCTGGAGGGGAGTTGCAGAAACACCTGACTGGTACCTGAATGAGACACCTCTGTCTGAATTCCCTCTAAGTTAGAAGTTATTCTTATTCTGGCACAAATTACCTGAGATTAGCATGTTGCAGGAGAAGTGAGGACATGGTAGCTCTTCAAGTTCGTTTAGGGAATTGACTCCAAAATTGGTGATCTCTGTTACTCACAACTTTCTCTGCAGCCTCATGGCATCTAATGTGGACTCATCATATTCTACATTTGACACTGCTTCTCCATGTGGATTACTACTATATGGAAACTGATCAAGTGCATTTCAGGAGGAAAAAATGCCACTTTCTATATAAAAAATGTTCCAGTTTCCTTACAAGTATGGATTTAGAATCATAGAATCATGGAATGGTTTGGGTTGGAAGAGTTCTTTAAGATCATCTAGTTCCAAAACCCTGCTATCGGCAGGGACACCTCCCTCTAGACCAGGTTGCTCACAGCCCCATCCAGCCTGGCCTTGAATGCCTCCATGGGGGTCATCCACAACCTCACTGGGCAACCTGTTCCAGTGTCTCACCACCCTCACAGACAATAATTTCTTCCTAATAGTCTATATCTACCCTATTCAAGTTTAAAGCTACTTCCCCTCGTCCTGTCGCTACCTGCCCTTATAAAAAATCCATCCCCAGCTTTCCTGTAGGCCCCCTTTAGGTACTGGAAGGCCAATATAAGGACTCCCCAGAGCCTTCTCCAGGCTGAAGAGTGCCAGCTCTCTCAGCCTGTCCCCACAGTGGAGGTGCTCCAGCTCTCTTATCATCTTTCTGGCCCTTCTCTGGACCCACTTCAACAGCTCCATGTCTTTCTTATGTTGGGGGCTCCAGAACTGGATGCAGGACTCCAGGTGGGGTCTCACAAGAGCAGAGTAGAGGGGCAGAATCACCTGCCTCAACCTGCTGGTCACGCTTCTCTTGATGCAACCCAGCCTTCTGGGCTGCAAGCATACATTGCCAGCTCATGTTGAGTCTTTCATCAATAAACACCTCTAAATTCTTCTCCTCAGGGCTGCTCTCAAGCCATTCTCCTCCCAGTCCATTTTTGTGCTTGCAATTGCCCCTACCAAGGTTCAGGTAGGGGCAATTGCACTATGGCCTTGTTGAACTTCATGAGGTTGGCACTGGCCCACCTCTTCAAGCCTGTCCAGGTTTATTCAGTATTTATAGAACCTCAAATTTTCCTGCTTTTCTAAAAAACATATTTCTCCTCCTCCAAAATCTGTATCAGAAGGGTGAAGCATGCTGATTTGTAAGATTTAATTCCTTTTATCTTCCTCATAACTAGTCTTCACTTGCATAAGACAAGGAAGCTTAGTTTTCTGTAGCCCAGAGTTTCAGTTTCTATGTTTCTTTGTATAAGTTACCCAGTCTCTTCCTAATCTTTCTTATTACTCCCATCTGCACTCTTAGAAAGACTCTATTTTGAGATAGGCCAACCTGAGGATGATATCCCTAGTGCAACAGATGTATCTTGATTTATAAATGCGATTACAGTCTTTCTTATTTTATTCTTTATACCAACTTTTTGTAGACTAACTTTCCATTTGTTTTTTTTTTGTTGTTTTGTTTTTTTTTTTTTATTTTATTTTCATCTCTGTTAGGCAGTGATCCTTAGAGAACTGTGATTAGTAATTTAGGACTGCATCCAGTTTTATAGTAGCATTCAATTTCAAATTGCCACCTCACCACACTGCCTATTTCCTCATTTCTTTCTAGTTTTGCCAAGTTTACCTTGACCTGTATAATTTTCTTATCTTGCTCTTTATCACCTTCCCCAGGGTAGATATACTGCACATATATAACTGCACAAACCTAACAAATACTCTTGCTGTGCCACAACACCTTTGCCAACACAGTCACCATTCATTTGGCTTTTTTCTTTTTTTTTTTTCTTGTTTCTTACCCAGTTTCTAGTTCATGGCAAAAAACTCAGTCTCACCGTGAATTCAATGAACTTCTTTTCTGTTCAGTGTGAGGGATTTTTTCAAAGGCAGTTTGAAAATCTAAATAAATCATGTCAATTAATTTTCTTTATCCTATATTTTCCTAACATTTTGAGATTGCTAAATGGGAAAGAAAACATGATCTTCCTTCTAGCATACTCACCCCCATCGAACCCCATGGGCTTTAGAGGATGTATAATTATGGTTATAATTATCCCCATAACCACTTCACAGAGTATAAATTCAAGAGATTAGAATTATTCTAATTAAAAAATAAAGATTTTTATCAGACATTAACATTGTATTTGAATTAGAACAAATGCTTCTGAAAAATCTAATGCTTTTGATTTATTTCTGAGTAGCAAAAAGATCTTAGACTTTGTGGAAACTTTCTGCATTCAATGGATAATCTTCCTCTTGCAAGTCATTTGTGCAGTCATTAGAAGGGGAGGACACAGAACGGAGGAGATGCCATTCTTTTAGACGATACAGGAGATCTCAGTACTACTGATGTTTTCAATTACAGCCACCTTGTTTGGCAGAAGAGTACTTGCAAGATTTAGGTGAGTCATTCTGCAGAACCCCAGACTTGTTACATGGTCCTCTATTGGAGAATGTGTCAAAGCACATTGGCATACATCACATACCCTATAAAACATGAACTTTATGTGCTCTAGTGTTGATCTGGCATTAAAGTACTTTGACGTATTTGCTTATTTAAACAAACAGTTCCATTAATTATTATAAGCCATTGATTTGGACAGTCTTAAAAACTAATTTTCTGATTGAATAAAAGTCAAACTTGTTAAGTAGCAAATTAAAATGTTAGATCACTTTTCCTTCACTTTCCCTCAAGAATCCTATATCACTTTTACAGAGGTAATAATTGTAAATGTTCCTTATCTACCTGGTCCAAATGTGTCATCCCTGTATGCTCATCTCCATAGATCTTTGCTGTGTTTCTGTCCAATCACCATTTTCTTTCCCATTTTGAACTGGCAGAGCATGTTATTACTGCAACTCGTTCTAAGCAACGAGTAATTTCCTGAACATTATTCTCCTTCTTTTCAGCTGGGAAAAAAAAAAATACTTTCCTAAGCTTTAGAAAGGTCCTGGAGGCCCAGAATGAAATAAAATCTTTCAGTGTCAGCGAAGCTATCCTGCAATAGCCATCATGACAGATAACTCCCGCTGCCTTAGGGAAGCACCTCTCCACTACCTGTGCAAAGTAAATGATACAACTACATAACTCAGTGTACACAGACACTTGAGCTTACCCTATAGAAGAAGCACAGTGGGCACTCTGCCCTCATGAACCATTGTTGAAAATGCACCAGTATGGCTGGTGTTTTTTCAGGGTCTGAAGGAGAACGCTGATGTTCAGTGGTGCCTGAAGAATTTTACGTGTCACATACTGCATTAAGTAGACGGACCATAAAGGGCTAGGGAAGCATCAGATGGAGATGGCAAGTCCAGGCTCAGAAGGTGCCGGGAATGTGGATTTATTTTGCTTTTGACATCACCCACAGGGACACCAGAGTCTCACTTAAAGCCTGGGTGATATGCTAATGCTAGAAAAACTGATGAGAACCTCGTGGCCTTAAAATTATTAAAATAGGGACTCAAGCAAGCCTGGTGAAAACCTTTTGGCCTTAAAATTGTAAAAACAGGGACTTGTGGAGAACGTTGGTTTTTTTTTTTTTTTTCTGGAAAAGATATTATCTTTTTACCTGATTCTAAGGGAATTTTAAATCTTTGGCTTCTTTTTCATTTTTATAAATGAATCCCATTCCACTTGAATGTGTAGATTTTCTCTGTGTGTATAGAAAGACAGTTTAAATCAACTTTCATTTTTTTTTTATTTTACCAGATTATTGCTCTGAATAAATATTTAATGTATGATTTCCTGAAGAAAAACTAATTTTCATGGTGGAAAGCCACTAGAATAAATTTAAGTAAAGAACATTACTTCTGGTAAGTTAAGACTGATATTTGTATACTAAATGTTATATCTTGAAAATGTTATTTTCAGAATTAAGTGATTAAAAAAAAATGGAAGCTTCTCTATTCTGTGCCCCTGTATTATTTTACTCCGTTGCCAGGGATCTGTATCTGTCATAACTCTGTTTTTAGGTATGCAAATCTTGCCATCAGATGTCATATTTACAAGGCTTTAACTTGTTTTTATACAGAAGTACCATCATCTCTCTACAATGGAAATATGTGTGAATAAAAACTTGATTTTGCAAGTAATTTTGGTGACTGTATAGGTATATATTCCCAATTTGAAACTGCATTTTCCACTCATAAGTTTAAATTTACTTATGTTGAATAATGTTGTGGAAATACTCTTTTTGGGGGGTAAAATTATGCATGTACAATATCTAAGATTTTCTGTTCATAACCATGCTGGCTCTAGTCTATGTATTGAATAAGAGTAACAGATAGTTGCCTAGGTAATCTACTGCAGCAGAAAAACTAACCTTCTTTTTCATCAAAAATGCAGCTTTTATTGCAATTAATTATTTGTAGTCAGGTGACCCAAATGGCATAGATCATACTGACTTATGTCATCTTCCTGGATGTAGCAAGTGAGGAGTCTTTAATTCATTGAGACCTCCCATTTATTTGAGTTTTCCATTCAGTTTCTCCTTCTATCAGTAAAATGGCATAAAGTTTACTCTCATCAGTTCCCAGCTGCCAGTATGATAATCAAAATACATCTACATTATTTTCTTGGTGGGTCAAACAATTTTCTTTGTACTACTTTGAATAACATTGGGATTGTTTCTCCTTTGGAGGTTACAGATCTTAATATCTTCCTTAATTTGCTGCTATGAAAATAATACACTCCGAAAAGTCAAAATTTATCATGCTGGTATGAGTTCTTAAATACTTAGAACATAGCTTAAATAAAGTCTTTAAACTTATGAAAGACTTCATCAGAAGAACTTCTTTGAGAAAGAAAAATCACATACAGAGAAAAAGCTAATTAATATTAGCAATGGATTCACAAAAAAGAAACAATATTCCTTTCATATAGTCAAATAAATGATACCTTTGTACTCACCAAATCAGAAAAGCTGTCATCTTGCCAAACAGCATAGTTCTGTGGTCCAAATACCGGATTCTAAAACTAAATAAAAACAGATTTTGTCACACGTAGTGGTCAGTTTCTTCTCAGATTGCATGATGTCCTTTTTCACAATATGTGGTGGGCTCAGATGGTATCTCCAGGAAGCTGAGAATTGCCCATGGGAAGGAGAAGGGTTCTGAGGGTGGGGTGGGAAAGTCATGACAAGAACACAATTGATGGGCTCCATGGGCTTTTATGGGCTAGACCCTACAGAGGTAATACTAAAAGGAGCAGAGACTGACCCCTAACAAAGCACCCACAGTGGCAGAAACATTTTAGTGATCAAGGTGAACTGGCTGCAAACCAAAAGCCACTGTGTCACAGTAACCATACAGAAAAGCAAGAATTTGCCTGTAAAGATGCAGCAGATGGATTAGATTTGTTTATATACATTTTTATTTCTATTCTGTATGAGTGACTCTAAGTTTAGTCTCTTCAAAAGGCTAATTATTTTGGCTTATATTTAACAAAATCTGCTTTTCAGAGACTAACCTGTTTTTGTCTTCTGGTCTCTACCATAACACAAGCATCAAGACGTCCACCTCAGAGCCTTACCTGGCTCTGCTCTCACAATATTGTGCACATCTTTTATTTAACAGTACGCAGGGTTTAAATTTATCAGAATTGGTGGCAAATCAAGACTTCCATCCTGTGAAAATGGCAGGGTTTCAAAATTTGTCCTGTGTCAGACAAAAGAAATATTGGCACTTCTTTACATGCAAATTAAATTTCATGGCATCCTATTCTTTTATTTTGTTTTGTCATTCTAAGTTAAACAACACATCTTGACATTTCCAGATACTGAATTCACTCTGAGCACAGCCGAATTCTTTAGATTCATCTTCATTCAATTTACTCTGGAACTTGAGCAGTAAATCCTGATGACCCAGCCTTCATATCTCCACTCTATGTTAACTCAATTCATGAAGCTTAATCTCAGTGCTGTGTAAACCAGTTCCAAACTAAATATTTCATTTCTCAGTGACATGATGAAATATTTTATCCTCTGCTTTTCGGTTTGGGGGTTGTGGGGTTTTTAATTTTGGAAAATTCCTAATTAAGCCTACTTTTCATGTATAAAAATTCCAGCCTTAAACTGAGGAAGAAGTTATTACTGCATTCCCAGGAAATGCAGTAACTCTCAAGTTATTTAACAATCACTATTTTATTTTTAAGTTGGCACCATAAAGCACTATTTATTTCTTATCCTACTGGCCGCTTTCCCCATTTGGACTTAGTCCTGGTTCATCCAGAAGCTTTCAGAAAAATCTCAAAACGTTGTAAGAATGTGTTTTTTAATTACAACTTTGAGCTGGGGGTCAGCCTCTTCTCTCTCGTAACTAGTGACAGGACAAGGGGGAATGGCCTCAAGTTGCACCAGGGGAGATTTAGGCTGGACATTAGGAAACACTACTTTTCGGAAAGAGTGGTCAGG